>NC_081181.1:117894266-118054847 GCF_029867415.1 Vicia villosa | reverse complement strand
TAAAATCCAATTGAAGCTCCAGAAACGACCAGAGCTTCAAACCAAACACAATTATGCATCTACATCTTGTTAAATGTGCGTGAGTTATGAGATATAAGTTGGTTTTAGTTTGAACAAACCGTGGCTTTATATAGCTCGATTCAGTGAAGTTTATGAGTTGGAAATGATTGGAATTGATTCAGTGTAGCTCAGAGATGATGTTTGAATGTTTATTTTATATTGAAATGGACTGAAACTTAAAATTCGAATTTCAAGTTTCTTTGAAAATTACAAGTGGTTACAAGTATGCTATATGCTTAGGGATGCTTCTGAACTCGTCTCCCCTTGTTACTGAAGTAAGATAGCTTATTTATAAGCATTTAGAGTGCTTAGAACTTAAGCCAAAAGCATTGATGAGTATCTTTGGAATCTTGACTTTTTCAACAATGGTGGCTTGGCATTTAAGCTACTATGCCTTGATTTTCTTCTCTCCCTCTGCTGCACTTTGCTTTGGGACAGAGTTTGAATGAGTCTTTGATGAGTCATGCTTGATTTGCAAGCTATCCATTATCCTTCCATTTTACTTTTTTATTTAATCTTAAAATAAGAAAAAATCAAGCAAAAATGGATAAAAAAAAATGTTATGGGCTTAGCCTTGGTCGTGGGAGGCCCATATCATCATGGAAGTGCTGTTTGAATGCTGAAAACTTGGCCCCCATTTGGAAAAAATACATTTTTGAGCAATGTTGATTTCATGCATTTTCCCAAAATTTAGCCAACTTCAACAAGGTGTAAATCCTTCAATTTTTGTCATATGAAGGAGATCTTGCACTTTTTGGAAACCTCAAAGAGTCCTCTAACCAATGTCTTTGGTATCATGTCAAAATGATTTTTGAAGCTCCTTGTGTGTCCTTTTGAAAAAAGTGTCTTTTTGTTGACTTTGAAAATGACCTGTAATGTCTTTGGTCATATTTTTCAAATGGTGAATCCAATGACCATGGGATCAATGGCATTTGAAAGATAATTGAATTTCCTTCAAAACAAGCTTTGGTTTGAATTTTTTGGATGAAGGATGAGAGAGTTATGATCAGTCAAAGTTGAGTTGACTTTTCAGGCAAAAACCCTAATTTTGAATCTTAGGGTTTTGTTGATTTTTGATCTTTCCTTGATGAATTATGATCATCCAATGATCAAATGTTGAATCCTTTGACAAAATATGGACTTTGACAAAAAATTTCATTTTTGACTGTCAGTTGACTTTTTTGGTCAAACGGGTCGTCTGTTGACTGTTTGAGCTGCTGACGGTGCGTCTGAGTGAATTGAAGTTTGAAAATTTGTATGATGGTACTTTGAGATGTATGGATGTATATGAAATCCATTTGAGCTCTCAAAAACTTGTTGCTCCTGTTAAAACAAGAAAAACCCTGATTAGGGACTGTCTGTATAGGAGGCAGTTAAGCGTACCTGATTTTTGTGCAGTGTTGAGTTTCTGCTAATCATGTGATATTCAGAAGACTTCTAACACAAAAATCTTGGAAATTTGAATTGTGAATGATTGATTTGATTGATTGTACAAATCACTGTGAATTGTACTGTCTGCAGTTTGTCTGTCAACCGACTGTTCGTGTACTGAAGCAGCAGTTAAAGTGAAAAAAAATCAACTGTCAAAGTTAATTTTCTTTTTTGTTGTTATTTTTGTTTTTGTTATATGTGAAGCATGAAAAATTTATTTACATGACTTGTTAGAAAACAGAAACATAATAACAGATATTTACAGTATGCGGGTAAAATTACCGATAATAACCTGAAAATTGTTTACTGCACAGAAATAGAAATATTTGACTGGCAGAAACACACAAAATATTATCTTAGTAATTAAGCAATATTATGACAAATAGTACAACATTTAATACTGACAGTATAAATATTACATACTATTGAACAGTACGACGAATAGACGGTACGTTTAAGAAAATAAGAAACACGGCAAACTTTAAAAATGACGGTTGATGAACCATGCTATGATCAATAACATGTAGATGATTGGGAGCATAACCATTGCAGGTCCACACTCCTCAGGACTGTGTAGGCAGAAGAAAGTCATGATCACCGTAGCAATGGTGATGACTGTAAGAAACAGTGTTTCTATCCATTTTGCCATTTTTGCTAGGGAAGAAGAAATGATGGATTATGAGGTAGGAATTTGAAAGATGATTTAGAATTTGATGTGAGATTTGTGGGAAGAATGAGAGGTTTTTATAGAATGGAAAGATGATAGAGACGTTGGGGAATGATGTGATTCCGTACAAAAGGAGATTTGAGTGGTGGTGAGATTTGAAAGAAAGTGTAAGGTATTGTTGGGAAAAGAGAGATGTGTAGAATAAAGTTGAGATTTGAATTGGAAAGAAGAGATTTGAAAAGATTTTGAAAATAATGGAATATAGTACAAAAGTTAGTGGGAAACCAAAAACAATTGTTACCAGTACAGTGTGAGTTTCCTGCTTTTGCGCCTGCAAAAAGGATTTAACCCCTGCATGAACTGTGTTAGTACTATTTATCTGTAAAATAAATAAATAGTATTTGTGGTGTAATGAACAGCATTTGGCGTTTGCGTAAGAATAAATTCCACTGTTAGCCAAGTTACTGTGTAAGAGAAATTCTGAAATTTAAGCACTTCATATGTTTAGGATATTTGAAATAAAAATCCATGTTTATATGAAACTCTTAATTTTCAGATTGAAGTTTTCTTAAAAAAGGATGTGGGCAAATTTTGGGGTATAACAGTTGCCCCTATTCAATCTTCTTAAACCTGAAGAGATTATCTGAAATCTGAAGGTAGAAGATGATTGAATAAATAGATGCCCTGAAAATTTGCACTTACCTTGATCAGCAGAGATGTTGGAAGTTGCATTTGAATGTTGTCTGCGAAATGTTGTTGGCAGATTGAAACATTACCTGAGATAGGCTTTTCAGATGCCATCTGGAAAATGTGTTGAGGGTTTGTTCATCAGAATGAATCCATTGATTATATCTTGATGAAGGACTTGAAAGTTGATCATTGTGGAACCGTCTGAGGTATCACTTTAGATCTGCAATGTTAGATCGTTCTGGAACCGTCGGAGGTTTCGCCTTAGATCTGAAATGCTAGATCGTTCTGGAACCGTCGGAGGTATCGCCTTAGATCTGAAATGCTAGATCGTTCTGGAACCGTCTGAGGTATCACTTTAGATCTGCAATGTTAGATCGTTCTGGAACCGTCTGAGGTATCACTTTAGATCTGCAATGTTAGATCGTTCTGGAACCGTCTGAGGTATCACTTTAGATCTGCAATGTTAGATCGTTCTGGAACCGTCTGAGGTTTCGCCTTGGATCTGAAATGCTAGATCGTTTTGGAACCGTCGGAGGTATCACTTTAGATCTGCAATGTTAGATCGTTCTGGAACCGTCTGAGGTATCACTTTAGATCTGCAATGTTAGATCGTTCTGGAACCGTCGGAGGTATCGCCTTAGATCTGAAATGCTAGATCGTTCTGGAACCGTCTGAGGTATCGCCTTAGATCTGAAATGCTAGATCGTTCTGGGACCGTCGGAGGTATCGCCTTAGATCTGAAATGCTAGATCGTTCTGGAACCGTCGGAGGTATCACTTTAGATCTGCAATGTTAGATCGTTCTGGAACCGTCTGAGGTATCACTTTAGATCTGCAATGTTAGATCGTTCTGGAACCGTCTGAGGTATCACTTTAGATCTGCAATGTTAGATCGTTCTGGAACCGTCTGAGGTTTCGCCTTAGATCTGAAATGCTAGATCGTTTTGGAACCGTCGGAGGTATCACTTTAGATCTGCAATGTTAGATCGTTCTGGAACCGTCTGAGGTATCACTTTAGATCTGCAATGTTAGATCGTTCTGGAACCGTCGGAGGTATCGCCTTAGATCTGAAATGCTAGATCGTTCTGGAACCGTCTGAGGTTTCGCCTTAGATCTGAAATGCTAGATCGTTTTGGAACCGTCGGAGGTATCACTTTAGATCTGAAATGCTAGATCGTTCTGGAACCGTCTGAGGTATCGCCTTAGACTAGCAATGTTAGATGATAAATGAGTTGAGAATGAGAGTTCTTCAGAGTGAATCTTTGGTTTGATTGTATCTGAAAGGACTGCTTGTCTGAATAAGATTCAGGATGAACACTGCATGTGAGTGAGAACATCTTTGCTGAAGACATCTGTCTACCTGAAAAATCAAGTTAATAATATGCGATGTCTATGATGCATGTATGATATGAGATCCTCGAGCTAGAGGAGAAATATGCAAGTTATGTTGTGTATGAATATGCGTATGATGCATGATTGTGAATGTGAATATGAATGTGATGCATGGTTCATGCAGCTTAGAGCGTGTCAAGCTCCTGATTGGGAAAATAAATCCCAGCTAGCCATTTGGAAGTGAAGGCATCGTGGTTGTTGATGATCTTCTGTCTCGCTTGAGTACCCTGGGTTGGGGAAATTCTTTGAGAACCAGGATATTCTATTGAAGGATCTTTGACTACTGCTTGGGGAACCAAAGGTAACTGGAAGTTCTGATGCCCTTTCAAATGGGAATGAGGAAGATGCATAATCCTCCGATGCACTATCTGACCAAGTCCGGGTGCGGGGATCACACCTTCTGAAGATAGTAATCTGGAACAACCCTGCTGAGGAATAAGACTTCTTTCGAAAGAAAAAACTTTTTGAGGGATTTGTTGAGGAATGTGTCTCCATTGGGGAAACTTCCTTCTGATGCTGGTTTAGGATAATGTCCAAATAATTGGGACATGTCCGGAATGCTATTCCTGTTTTTCCTGGTAAACATCAATCATATTCAAATGCATATGCTCATTCAAAATATCATTGGGATGCTCGCGTATTCAAAACAGAAAAAATGAAAATGTTAGTTATAAGCTGCATTGATTTTTGAAAAGGTGCCGTGATAGGCGGATTAGTATAGGGAGACAACAATCCTAGAAGTAGGAAATTGTCAGAAAGTTTTGAAAAGTATTTATGAAAAGAAATAGCTATGTGAGAATGATCCAGTCAAGTTTCAATTCTGCTATTGCCAATCTGTCTTCGAGCATCTCATCCCTCACTTGTTGGAAGAAAGTGTTTGGACTGATCGGTGTCTTTGAGGTGTTGAACCTTGTCGGTGAGTAGGCAGCTGAGCGGGACATTAGTTGTATGCTTTATTCCCTAATTTTTGCCTAGGCTGCCCTTTCAGGTTTTCAGCCTACCGGGATTGTATTTGTTTTGTCTCTAATTTTTGCCTGGATCGCCCTTTCGGGTTTTTCAATCCACCGAGACGCTCATTTTTGCCTAAGTTGCCCTTTCAGGTTTTTCAACTTAGCGAGCTGTATTATATTTTTTTTTTAAGCAAAGTACTTTTTGACTATGTCCGCATTCACAGGGTGTGGGAAATCCTCGCCATCCATGGTGGTAAGCAACATGGCACCGCCGGAGAATATTTTCTTGATTATGAATGGTCCCTCGTAGGTGGGGGTCCATTTGCCTCTGGGATCACCTTGTGGTAAGATGATGCGTTTGATAACCAAGCCCACCAGTTTGGTATGCTTGACTTTTGACTTTCTTGTTGAATGCTTTGATCATGCGCTTTTGGTATAGCTGGCCATGACAGATAGCTGCAAGTCTTTTCTCATCGATCAAGTGTATTTGGTCGAATCGAGTTTGAATCCAATCGTCTTCGTCTAGATCGGCTTCTTTCATGATCCTTAAGGAAGGAATCTGGATTTCGATTGGGAGAAACTGCTTCCATACCGTAGACTAACGAGAATGGAGTTGCCCCTGTTGAAGTACGCGCAGATGTGCGATAACCATGAAGAGCAAAAGGTAACATCTCATGCCAGTCTTTGTAGGTTACTGTCATCTTTTTGTATGATTTTCTTGATGTTCTTGTTGGCAGCTTCCACTGCGCCGTTCATCTTTGGTCGATATGGAGAAGAATTATGATGTTTGATCTGGAACTGCGTGCAGAGTTCAGTAATCATTTTATTGTTTAGATTCGTGCCATTGTCAGTGATGATCCTTTCGGGGATGCCGTACCGACAAATGAGATTGTGCTTGATAAACCTGGCTACCACATTCTTGGTGACAGAAGCATATGAAGCTGCCTCTACCCACTTTGTGAAGTAGTCAATAGCGACCAGGATAAAGCGATGTCCATTGGAAGCAGTAGGTTTGATTTCTCCAATCATATCAATACCCCACATTGCGAAAGGCCAAGGAGCCGTCAGAACGTTTAATGGAACTGGAGGGTACATGCACTTTGTCGGCATATATCTGGCATTTGTGACGAGTTTTGGAATGATGATGGCAATCTGTCTCCATGGTAGACCAGTAGTAACCTGCTCTCAAGATCTTTTTAGCCATTGTATGTCCGTTGGAATGAGTACCGAAGGTACCATTGTGTATGTCTTCCATGATTTGTTCTGCTTCCTTCTTGTTTACGCAACGAAGTAAAGTCGAGTCATGGTTGCGCTTGTACAAAGTTCCATTGCTTAGGAAGAATTTGGAGGCAAATCTCCTTAGAAACTTTCTGTCGTTAATAGATGCCCCTTCAGGGTACTCCTGGGTTTCGAGATACCTTTGTATTTCATGGAACCATGATTTGTCTTCCATTTGTTTGGTATCGATCTCATTGCAATAGGCTGGTTCGTCTTGCCTGTAAATGGTGATCATGGGAGCTTCGTCGTCCCAATTGACTTTGAACATGGATGACATGGTAGCTAAGGCATCAGCTAGTTGATTTTCTTCGCGTGGGATGTGTTCGAAAGTGATCTCCTCGAAGTAAGGAATCAAACTCAACACATGTTCTTTGTATGGAATTAGATTTGGGTGCTTTGTGTCCCATTCCCCTTTGACTTGGTAGATTACCAAGGCCGAGTCTCCGTAGACTTCAAGGAATTTGATTTTTAGATCAATTGCAGCTTTGAGACCCAGAATGCATGCTTCGTATTCGGCTATATTGTTGGTGCAATTGAAACACAATCTGGCGGTGAAGGGTGTATGACCTCCTGTGGGGGAAATGATCACAGCTCCGATGCCATTGCCGAGCGCATTAGAAGCTCCGTCAAAAACCATAGTCCACCGGGATCCTGGCTTGGGTCCTTCTTCTGGTCCTGGTTGTTTGTAGTCATTGACTAGCATAATGTCTTCGTCTGGGAAGTCAAAGTTCAATGCTTGATAATCATCTACTGCTTGATGAGCCAGATGATCAGCCACCACACTTCCTTTGATTGCTTTTTGTGAAGTGTATTGAATGTCATATTCTGTTAAGATCATTTGCCATCTCGCTATTCTTCCAGAGAGAGCAGGTTTTTCGAACACGTATTTGATGGGATCCATCTTGGAGATTAGGAAAGTGGTGTGATTTAGCATGTACTGTCTTAGTCGGCGAGCCGCCCATGCTAAGGCACAGCAAGTTTTTTCGAGTAGTGAGTATCTTGTTTCACAATCGGTAAACTTTTTGCTAAGATAGTAGATTGCGTGCTCCTTTCGGCCGGATTCGTCATGTTGTCCGAGTACACACCCCATTGAATCTTCTAACACAGTTAGGTACATTATCAGAGGTCTGCCTTCCACAGGAGGTAACAAGATTGGCGGTTTTTGAAGGTATTCTTTGATTTTATCAAAGGCTAACTGGCATTTGTCATTCCATCTTTCCACTTGATCTTTCTTCAGTAATTTGAAGATTGGCACACAAGTAGGAGTCATATGGGCAATGAATCTGGCTATGTAGTTTAGACGTCCCAAGAATCCTCTGACTTGTTTCTCGGTACGGGGTATAGGCATTTCTTGAATGGCTTTGACATTGGCAGGATCAACCTCAATACCTTTACTGCTGACGATGAAACCTAAGAGTTTACCGGATCTTACTCCAAAGGTACACTTGTTCGGGTTCAGTCGTAATCTGTATTTCTTGAGTCTGTCAAACAGCTTGTGTAAATGACTCAAATGTTCTTCTTCGGTGTTGGATTTTGCGATCATGTCATCGACATACACCTCTATTTCCTGATGAATCATATCATGAAATAGTGTTACCATTGCACGTTGATAGGTGGCTCCAGCGTTTTTTAGACCAAAGGGCATTACTTTGTAACAAAAGGTTCCCCAGGGAGTTGTGAAGGTTGTTTTTTCCATGTCTTCGGGTGCCATCTTGATTTGATTGTACCCTGAGAATCCGTCCATAAAGGAGAATACCTTGCATTGTGCGGTATTGTCAACCAGTACATCGATGTGTGGTAAAGGGAAATCATCTTTGGGGCTTGCCCGGTTCAGATCTCTGTAGTCTACACACATTCTGACTTTCCCGTCTTTTTTGGGTACAGGCACGATGTTAGCTATCCAAGGAGGATAACTTACAACTTTTAGGAATCCGGCATTGAATTGTTTTTCAACCTCGTCTTTGATCTTTTTTGACATATCAGGCTTACTCCTTCGCAGTCTCTGTTTGACCGGAGTGCTTCCTTCTTTGATTGGCAGGCGATGAACTACAATGTCCGTGTCAAGGCCAGGCATATCTTGATAAGACCAGGCGAATATCTCGGCGTAGTCTTGCAACAATTGAATCAGTCTTTGCTTGACACTGTTTTCTAAGTCAGCCCCAATTCTGACCTCTTTCTTTTCTTCGTCACTGCCCAAGTTGATGACCTCAATCGGCTCCTCATGAGGCTGTATGGCTTTTTCTTCTTGTTCTAGAAGTCTTGCAATTTCTCTCGGCACTTCACAATCTTCCTCACTTTCGTCCTCAGTTTGGTAGATCGGATTTTCAAAGTCATGACGGGCAATAGCAGAGTCGTTATTGACTGGATCCAGCGTGTATGTGAATCTGCATGGTAGATATGTGAGTGTGTATGAAGAGAAAAACATAGCTATTTGAAAGCGAATAAAGAAAGAAAAAGGATCACAAAATTTTGAACATGCAAGCATCCCATGATTTTATTGAATGCACATAATCATGATATGACAAACCCTTTTTATAGAAGGACCGTTGTACTAAGGCACACGGCTTTCAAGCTCATGGTTCGATTGTTCAGGAACCACTTTTATCTTTGCACAATATACACAAAGAAAACAGGAAATGGCATTTACTCCTGATCAAAGGAGATCACATCCTCTGCTTTCCAGTTGTTCAATCCACCGTTGTTAGCAGGGAGCACCCAGCTGTTCCAGTTGCAGTTGTTCTTTTCGTCTTCCGTAGCATTGATTCCGCTAGTGGGAAAATGCGTAGGTAATTCCTCAGGATAAGTTGGATGATTTGTTGGATATGAGAATCCAGGTGGAGGTCCCTCTATTGGCTGAGCGAGATGCTCGATAAGGCCGTCCCATGCAGTAGGAATGATGTTTTGAATAGAGACTTGTGCATCCTGATAAGGAGTGTACTGTGACAGAAAATAACCTTCGTTGTTTGGCATCTTCCTGGCTTCTTCAAGAGCGAAGTTGTCGTCGTACTGTTCGTCCCATCCAGTCGGGACAATGTCTTTGATGGGAGTTGAAAAGCTCGGAGGAGCGGAATATTTCACCATATAGTCGTATTTGCCGCTGGGTTCTCCTAGCGTGTCCCATACTTCTTTGGGTGGATTTTGATATTGCTGAGTGACGGGACTTGTGATACTTCCGTCATTTTGATTACCCTCTTCTGTTGGAGTAAGATCTTCCAGAGCAATGTAAGAATTCTGAGGTGTGATATACTGGTAGTTGTAACCGTCATTTGGTCCTCCCACAGCATCCCACATTCCCATGGTAATGGGTGGAATTTCGTCTGGATATGGCTGAATGATGTGGTTCAAGTATGTCCCTTCATCATCAATGGCATTTACTTCTTGGCTGGCGAAGTGTGATATTAACCCTTCAGAGCGAGGATTTTGATCATTCTTTTGATTTTCACCATTATAGCCCAGACCTAGCTTGTCGGACTTGTAGGGTATATCAGGGAGTTGTCCCCATACTGTGCGATCACCCTGTTCAATCATGGCTTTGGCATCTTTGAGAGAAGCCATAGCTGTAGCTGGAGTAGCAGGAATATGCTTGGTGGTAGAGATATCTGGAGATACAACCTCAAAAGCTTGATACGGAGTTTCGATGGATTCGCCCTCCATCTCAACATACTTGTCGTTGCTCAAGTGACTGACCATATATTCTTCTTCGCCATAGACTGTGACAACCTTTCCTTTTACTGGGTATTTTAACTTCTGATGCAGGGTAGAAGTTACAGCGTTTGCCCCATGTATCCAAGGGCGTCCTAGTAAACAGGAGTATGTTGGAAGAACGTCTATTACGGAAAAGATAACATCGAAAGTTTGAGAGCCCACTCTGATTGGGAGCTTAACTTCTCCGTACACCGTTCTTGTTGACCCATCGAAGGCTCTTACAACCACATTACTTGGTTGTAGCACAACTCCTTTGAAGTCAAGTTTTTCCAGTATTACCTTTGGTAACACGTTTAGAGAGGAACCATTGTCTATCAGCACATGAGACAGAGTGGTGCCGTTGCATTCGATAGAGATGTGCAGGGCCTTGTTGTGATTTCTTCCAGCAGGAGTTAGATCCACATCAGAGAAACCAAGACCATTGGGCACTGTAAGACTGGCGACACAATTCTCAAATTGGTCGATTGGGATTTCTTGAGGCACATGCGCAGCTTGAAGGAACTTCATTAGAGCTTTAGCATGAGCTTCTGAATATTTTAGCAGAGATAACATTGAGATTTTTGAAGCAGTATGCCCCAATTGTTCGACAATATTGTAATCACTTTTGCAGATGATTTTCAATATTTCGTCCATCTCTTGCTTTGATGGATCCTCAGCAGTGATCTCTACCGGATTTTGAACTGGTTCGATCAGTGGCTCTTTGCCTCGAGTGTTGATATCTGGAATAGGAATTGGAACCTGAATTGGACTAGCAGCAATATTTGGAGAAATTTCTGGTGAAAAGATTCTTCCACTTCTCGTGATCTTGCTAGTGCCTGCAATGTTACTTACAGCTGAAGTAGTTAGTGTTGCGTCCTCTTTAGTCGAGGGATCCTGCTTAACTCCATGAATGTAAACATTAGTGTCATATCCCCATGGGACAGCTTTGTCTGAGGAGTATGGAAATGGAGTTGGACTAGCAATGACTACTGATGCCACTTTGAGTGTAGCAGAAATTTTGAATGGAGCCTTGGCAGAGATTTTGAATGGTAAGCTGGAGATCACTGAGGCATCCTCTATTCTTATCCCGTTTGCAAAGACTTCGCACAGTACGTCCATAGAAGGGAGCCTCTCAAACATAATGATACGGCGATCCATCCATTTTTGAATTCCCATCCTCAGATTTTCACAACCATTGGGCAGGCAAGTGCAATAAAAGCAGTCGGGGTCACACCCTGGAAAGTAACCAGCTCGGATTAGCTTTCCTTTGACTTCGCAGAGTGGAGTTGATAATTCGTTCACATCATAAATGTAAACTGTGTCTATGATAGCATTAACAGTTTTGTCATGCTTTGGCATAGGTGCTGTGATGACATTTGGAGTTTCTGGAGGATCGAACTCAATTTCTCCAGCATCTATCATGTCTTGGATTTTATTTTTCAGGGCCCAGCAGTGATCTGCGTCATGTCCTGGACAGTTTGAATGATAGGCACATGTTGCATCAGGGCGATAATTCAGAGAAGAAGTATTGACATTCTTCGGAGGACCCCTTAATGTGATCAGATCCGCTTTAAGCAAGTGCTGCAATGCCTGAGAGATTGGCATGTTGATTTTGGTGAAAGTTCTTCTTGGTGCATCTGGTCGATGCGTATATTTTGGCTGTTGATCTTTTTGAGGTGCAGATGCGGAGATCATAACTGCCCCTACAGATTGATGCTGATCACTTTTGTGACTTGTCTGAATTTGCGCTGTATTGACCTCATTTTTGATGGGCCTTTTTGTAGTACCAGAGGAGGATCCTACTTGAATTTTTCCATTTCGAATGCCACTTTCGACACGTTCTCCGGTCAGTATTAGGTCAGTGAAACCTGATGATGAACTTCCCAGCAAATGGCTATAGAATGGGCCAGTTAAAGTGCCCATGAACATGTCGACTAGTTCGCGATCAGATAAGGGTGGTTGAACCCTTCCAGCCATATCTCTCCACTTTTGTGCATACTCTTTGAAACTTTCTTTTGGTCCCATAGACATGCCTCGCAATTGAGTACGAGTGGGTGTAAGATCAGCATTGTATTGGTACTGTTTGTAAAAAGCAGCAGCTAATTCTTCCCAAGTATGAACCTTGGTATTTTCTAGCTGGTAGTACCATTCGAGTTGTGTACCTGACAGACTTTCTTGGAAAAAGTGAATCCACAATTTGTTATCTGTTGTATGAGGTTGTATCTTCCTCACATAAGATCTCAAATGTAGTTTTGGACAAGAAACTCCATCATACTTTGCAAAGGTTGGAACTTTGAATTTTGGAGGGATGACAACATCCGACACGAGTCCCAGATCATTGAAATCTAAGCCAGGTATTTTTTGTATTTCCATAGCTTTCATACGATCCTCCAACTGTTGGTATTTGTCATCATCCTGTTCGTCTCCAGAATGATCTTCTTCTTCATTTGAAGAGAGAGAGGGTTTAGCAGAACCCTGGTTGCTTTGATTATCTTCTTGTTCACCATCACCGACTATTTCAGGGATTGGTGGCTTTTTGATCTTTTTGACAGGGATCTTGATCTTCCTTCTCAGGTAACTCAAGCCTGCAGATTCTTTGGGCTTCTTCTTCTTCTTGAGTATCAGGGCTTTCAGCTCTTGTTGCCCCTTTGCCAGTTCCAGAATTGCCACTTGAACTTGGGCATTCTGTACTTCGAGATTCTTGATGCTTGCCTCAGATTCCATCTCTTCTGACTGAAATAAACAGCGAAGAGATGAGAAACCCGTCATGAGAACCTGTTATGAAATGTGTATGACTGGATGCCATGTGTATGCAATGTATGAAATGCAAATGCAATGTATATGAATGCAATGTATGAAATGTATATGCAATGCATGAAGTGAAATGTGTGTGCAATTTTTCAAGGATCTTAGAGTTTAGATTTGTTAAAGAAGAAACAAACGTTAGTTAATCAATTTATTTCTTTTTTCTTTTTCTGCTTCTTTTTTATTTGCCTCATTTGGGCTTACAAGACAGAAATAAAATGGAATGATCCTTCAGGTCTCCCGTGGACGCTTTCTCTTTGTCCCCAGGAATGCGTTGATTCTTTGTTCTTCTTGAAGCTGTCTGGTGAGCTCGAATAGCCTTCTCTCATAGTCCTGACAGTGTTCTTTGAAGGTGTCTCTTTCCTCTTTGAGTTGAACCCAGGATTTTTGCAACTCTTCCAAGTCAGTTGGCATATCCGGGTGTAGAATAACTTGAGGTTCGTAACCTTCGACTTCTGATTTGATAGTCACAGGTAGAACAGCGGGATAGGGCATCATGAGTTTTTGAGCATGAGTACGCACCCATCTGAGGTAAAGTTCCATAGGAATAGAATTCCATTGCCCCAGAGTTTTGCTTTCTATTCTATAGACACTGTCCCAAGCCTGTATGAATCTTCGTCGGTGTCTGTGAGAATCATTCTCGTAATCAAACACAATGCCACGGATAATCATGTTATGAGGACCGTTGCTTCTTGCATATCCGAATTGGCGTAGAGCTAGAGAGGGATTGTAAGTGATACCTCCTTTAATGCCAAGGAGTGGCACATTAGGGTATTCTCCACAATGATCAATGATAGTAATGTCTCTTTGAAAGAAGTTGTTCCATCGGATATCTGAATGAGATAAAGACATGATTCTGTAAGACCATTGTGCTCTTTGTTCATTTCTCAGTACTGATCGGGGAAGATGACATGTAAACCACCTAGCCAGCAGTGGTATACAGCACATGAGAGTTCCTCGCTTCTTCGTGGTACGAGTGTGTAGAGAGTGTAGGATGTCTCCCAGCAATGTTGGTACCGGGTTGCGAATTAGGAAAAGGTTGATGATGTGTACACTTATGAACTGGTCGGGATTTGGGAACAAAACCAACCCATAGATCAAAAGAGCCATAACTTCTTCAAAAGCTGGATAACTTTTGTTTTCTAGCAGTAGTCGAGCCTTTTCCAGTAAGAATTTGGCAAGCAAACCCTCAACTCCACTCTTTGTTTCCCAATTGGATTTGATTTCTGACTTTTGCAGATGTAAAGCAGCAGCAATGACTTCAGGTTTTGGTTTTCTTTCTAAACCAGTGAAAGGTAATTGATCTCGGATTGGTAATCCAATTAATTCAGAGAATTCTTCCAAAGTGGGTACCAACTGGTAATCAGGAAATGTGAAGCAATGATGTTCAGGGTCGAAGAACTGGAACAGGACCCGTATCATGTCTTCTTCAAACTTTGAGGTAACCAGATGGAGTAGGTGACCATGCTTTTCAGTGAATTGAACATTCCTGGGGAATTCTGACACCAAGTCTTTTAGCTCAGACGGTATCGTTGAGATATTGATTCGGATGTAATCTCTGGTGGCGGGAGCCATTACCTGCAAAAACAAAAGTAAACTCTTTGATCCTTGAAATGTGTAGTGAAAAATGATGTGTTTATGATGCAAACATGTGGCACACAAAAACAAATCAAACAATAGCCTTAGGTTTAAAGGCTTGCATGAGGTTGATAGGTGATACCCTCCCCTCTGAAGTTGAGTTGGTTGAAAACCTGTCCTAGAATAGTATTCGGGTTCTATGATCCTTGGAGACAATATCTCAATACGGCGCTCGGACGGCCGATCAAGAATATTCCTCGAGGATAACTAGCTTCGATCAATTTCAAAGCTAGCCACTTAATAGGCCACAAGTCAAGTTCAACTAAAAGGTTCTAAGACAAATTAGTGTTAATGACACTTCGGAAGCCTAATATACTCCTTGATCGCTTTCAAGGGACATCAGTATAAACCAAAGTATCACACTAACGATGACTACCAGATCAACCGTATCGGTACATGCCGTACAGTTTCCTTGGTCTATTGTCATATACTTAAGGTATCTCGAGATTCGGGTTAGAATCTTTCACACAAGCAAAGTACCCAAGCAAACCTGTGAAAAGTAAAGCAATCAGATCAAACAATTGAAAACATCGAAATGATCTATACTCTAAAGGTAACCCCTTTTGAAAACATTTTGAATTTGTATTCCCCAGCAGAGTCGCCAGTTCTGTGGACCGTCCTTTCGGGCCATACCCCTCCGTGGTGTGGGATACGTGAACTGACTCCTTTTTTGTCGATCGGACGCTTTCGCGCCACTTTTGAAAAAGTTTACAGAGTCGCCACCGACCTTTTATTTTATCCAATGAAGGAAAGGTTTATAAAAGAAACAGAAAAAAGACCTTTGAGAGATTCTGGGTAAGGGGGTAGGTTATACAAAGGGAAGGTGTTAGCACCCTTTGTATCCATGGTTATCCATGGGCTCTTTAGTTTGCTTAGCTCATTTGCTTTACTTTTCAATTGATTCGGAATGCTTTACCTGTGTTTTTGAAATACCTTTGCAAATAGAATTTGTAATGATCCTTGTGCGGATATATACAAATGCTTGTTTATCTTTCGAAAGATGTTTTGAAAAGATCGTTAATTTTGTAATGATCCGTGTTTGGATGTATACAAAATATTGTCTTTTGGAAAATTCGTTTTTAAAAAAACAACAGTGTATGAGAATTTTGTTTGTTTTGATTTTGAGCAAGCAAACTAGGAGGTCTACCCTGAGTTAGGAGGTCTTTATCCTTGTTCCCTTTAAAAATCTATCCATTCGTCGGATATAAACAAAAGGTTCGATTTTGTACTCGAAACAGTAGAGATGTGACTTTGATTTTGAAAAGAGTGAAAAGGGATTACCCTAAGAGGTGCAAATGTGGTTGTGATTGAATTCAGATATTTATCTTTGAAGTTAGTGATCTGACGGTTCAGTTTTATCTTTGACATACACGCAGTTTATATGGGTACTGGAAATTAAAATGCGGGAATGTAAAGTGCGGAAAGTAAATCTACGCTATTACATCGATTTTGCGGGAAATGTAAACTAACCTATTTACATGAATTTGACATCCTATACATTTATCTAGGAACTTTAAATTGCAAGAAATAAAAGGCATATTTTTGTATTTTTGTGATTTATTTTAAATATAATTAATGCATTATTAATTAATTTAAAATAAAGAAAAGATGGAAATATGATTAAACCTAGCAAATAAGTTTAAAAATATGTACAAAATGTTTGTTCATTGATTTTAGAACAAAACTAATTTTTTTGGAATTTTTGAAATTGATTTGAAATTGATTTAAGTTAATTAAAACATAATTATGCAAATAATTATACAAATAATTAAAACTTAAAAAGAAAATTATTCAAAATATGTACAAAATTAGTTTATAATATATAAACAATATTTAACACAAAGAACAATTTTTTTTAGGATTTTTTGATTGGTTAGAATAATTAAAAAGCAAATATATAAATACATACTAATTAATTATGCAAAAATATTAAAATTTTGAAGAAAATAAAATATTTTTATTTCAGAAAATAATATATTATTTTAGAAGTCTAAAAATATTTTTTGTGTATTTTTTGGATTTTTAAAACTATTTTTAATTAATTTAACAAAGAAATTAAATAAAATAGAAAATAAAATAGAAAATAAAAGGATACTGATCCTGTGTGGTAATTAGTGAGGGCGCATGGTGAGGAAGAGTGATCTGGCGCGTTGAATCATTCATTAAATGAGATCAGATGGTCCAGAAATTGAGGCACGTGGTGATCAGTACACCTGCAAAGCACAGAATCAGAGATAAATTTAAAAACACGCGCGCGCTCCTGGACCAATGAGGGGGCGACACCTCATCGTCTTCAACCTTCAGACAAGGCCTTTTACAGCGCTTTTGTAAAAAAGCGCTATTGTAAGTGAACCCTAAATCTGCAAAATAACGAATAGGGTCAAACAAGCATAGAAATCAGGCGCGATGGTACCATTGGATTCGTCTTGTTCCACTGAATGTAACCCTGCCCTTAATTTGTTTTAATTTTGGCCCTAATGAAGAACCCTAATTTTGAGCTAAGTAAACCCTAAAATGGTATATGCTACAAACATCCATTAAAATCCAATTGAAGCTCCAGAAACGACCAGAGCTTCAAACCAAACACAATTATGCATCTACATCTTGTTAAATGTGCGTGAGTTATGAGATATAAGTTGGTTTTAGTTTGAACAAACCGTGGCTTTATATAGCTCGATTCAGTGAAGTTTATGAGTTGGAAATGATTGGAATTGATTCAGTGTAGCTCAGAGATGATGTTTGAATGTTTATTTTATATTGAAATGGACTGAAACTTAAAATTCGAATTTCAAGTTTCTTTGAAAATTACAAGTGGTTACAAGTATGCTATATGCTTAGGGATGCTTCTGAACTCGTCTCCCCTTTGTTACTGAAGTAAGATAGCTTATTTATAAGCATTTAGAGTGCTTAGAACTTAAGCCAAAAGCATTGATGAGTATCTTTGGAATCTTGACTTTTTCAACAATGGTGGCTTGGCATTTAAGCTACTATGCCTTGATTTTCTTCTCTCCCTCTGCTGCACTTTGCTTTTTGAATGAGTCTTTGATGAGTCATGCTTGATTTGCAAGCTATCCATTATCCTTCCATTTTACTTTTTTATTTAATCTTAAAATAAGAAAAAATCAAGCAAAAATGGATAAAAAAATGTTATGGGCCTAGCCTTGGTCGTGGGAGGCCCATATCATCATGGAAGTGCTGTTTGAATGCTGAAAACTTGGCCCCATTTGGAAAAAATACATTTTTGAGCAATGTTGATTTCATGCATTTTCCCAAAATTTAGCCAACTTCAACAAGGTGTAAATCCTTCAATTTTTGTCATATGAAGGAGATCTTGCACTTTTTGGAAACCTCAAAGAGTCCTCTAACCAATGTCTTTGGTCTCATGTCAAAATGATTTTTGAAGCTCCTTGTGTGTCCTTTTGAAAAAAGTGTCTTTTTGTTGACTTTGAAAATGACCTGTAATGTCTTTGGTCATATTTTTCAAATGGTGAATCCAATGACCATGGGATCAATGGCATTTGAAAGATAATTGAATTTCCTTCAAAACAAGCTTTGGTTTGAATTTTTTGGATGAAGGATGAGAGAGTTATGATCAGTCAAAGTTGAGTTGACTTTTCAGGCAAAAACCCTAATTTTGAATCTTAGGGTTTTGTTGATTTTTGATCTTTCCTTGATGAATTGTGATCATCCAATGATCAAATGTTGAATCCTTTGACAAAATATGGATTTTGACAAAAAATTTCATTTTTGACTGTCAGTTGACTTTTTTGGTCAAACGGGTCGTCTGTTGACTGTTTGAGCTGCTGACGGTGCGTCTGAGTGAATTGAAGTTTGAAAATTTGTATGATGGTACTTTGAGATGTATGGATGTATATGAAATCCATTTGAGCTCTCAAAAACTTGTTGCTCCTGTTAAAACAAGAAAAACCCTGATTAGGGACTGTCTGTATAGGAGGTAGTTAAGCGTACCTGATTTTTGTGCAGTGCTGAGTTTCTGCTAATCATGTGATATTTAGAAGACTTCTAACACAAAAATCTTGGAAATTTGAATTGTGAATGATTGATTTGATTGATTGTACAAATCACTGTGAATTGTACTGTCTGCAGTTTGTCTGTCAACCGACTGTTCGTGTACTGAAGCAGCAGTTAAAGTGAAAAAAAATCAACTGTCAAAGTTAATTTTCTTTTTTGTTGTTATTTTTGTTTTTGTTATATGTGAAGCATGAAAAATTTATTTACATGACTTGTTAGAAAACAGAAACATAATAACAGATATTTACAGTATGCGGGTAAAATTACCGATAATAACCTGAAAATTGTTTACTGCACAGAAATAGAAATATTTGACTGGCAGAAACACACAAAATATTATCTTAGTAATTAAGCAATATTATGACAAATAGTACAACATTTAATACTGACAGTATAAATATTACATACTATTGAACAGTACGACGAATAGACGGTACGTTTAAGAAAATAAGAAACACGGCAAACTTTAAAAATGACGGTTGATGAACCATGCTATGATCAATAACATGTAGATGATTGGGAGCATAACCATTGCAGGTCCACACTCCTCAGGACTGTGTAGGCAGAAGAAAGTCATGATCACCGTAACAATGGTGATGACTGTAAGAAACAGTGTTTCTATCCATTTTGCCATTTTTGCTAGGGAAGAAGAAATGATGGATTATGAGGTAGGAATTTGAAAGATGATTTAGAATTTGATGTGAGATTTGTGGGAAGAATGAGAGGTTTTTATAGAATGGAAAGATGATAGAGACGTTGGGGAATGATGTGATTCCGTACAAAAGGAGATTTGAGTGGTGGTGAGATTTGAAAGAAAGTGTAAGGTATTGTTGGGAAAAGAGAGATGTGTAGAATAAAGTTGAGATTTGAATTGGAAAGAAGAGATTTGAAAAGATTTTGAAAATAATGGAATATAGTACAAAAGTTAGTGGGAAACCAAAAACAATTGTTACCAGTACAGTGTGAGTTTCCTGCTTTTGCGCCTGCAAAAAGGATTTAACCCTGCATGAACTGTGTTAGTACTATTTATCTGTAAAATAAATAAATAGTATTTGTGGTGTAATGAACAGCATTTGGCGTTTGCGTAAGAATAAATTCCACTGTTAGCCAAGTTACTGTGTAAGAGAAATTCTGAAATTTAAGCACTTCATATGTTTAGGATATTTGAAATAAAAATCCATGTTTATATGAAACTCTTAATTTTCAGATTGAAGTTTTCTTAAAAAAGGATGTGGGCAAATTTTGGGGTATAACAGTATGGATAGCCTTTTCAAACTGAAAAAGCTAAAAGAACAATTTTTTAAAGGGTTAATACTACTTTACCCCCTGCCATATAGGCGAGATTCGGTTTACAACCTCTAAAAAAAAATTATTGGACAAACCTTGCAAAATAAAGATTCCATCAAATTTGACCCTGATCAATTTTTTTGGCCAAGATTCTTAGAATCTTGCCTACATGGCATTTTTAGTAGTGCTGACTGTACAACACATAAGCAATGTGGCACAGTCAGCACTGCCACGTGGAATTAAAAATTTTTATTGATTTTTTTTAATTTTTTTTGTTGATTTTCTTTAAAAAAAAAATTATTATTATTTTTTTTAAAATTTAATATTGTTTTTACGTTTTTAAAAAATATTTTTCCAATTTTTTAATTATTATTTAAAATTTATTTTTATAATATATAAATTCGCATGTATTTTCAAATCCGTAGGTAAATCCGCAGGTATTGTCGAATTCGTAGGTAAATCCGCATGTATTTTTAAAGGTAAATCCGTAGGTAATTATAAATTCGTAGGTAAATCTGCAAGTAAATCCGCAGGTATTGTCAAATCCGCAGGTATTTTTAAATCCGTAGGTAAATCCGCAGGTATTGTCAAATTCGTAGGTAAATTCGCAGGTAAATTCGCAGGTATATCCGCAGGTATTCTTAAAGGTAAATCCCCAGGTATTGTCAAATTTGTAGGTAAATCCGCAGGTATTGTCAAATCCGTAGGTGAATCCGCAGGTATTTTTAAATCCGTAGGTAAATCCGCGGGTATTGTCAAATTCGTATGTAAATCCGCAGGTACTGTCAAATATTTTTTTAAAAAAATAATAAAATTTTTTTTTTGAAAAATCAACAAAAAAAATATTAATTTTTTTTAAAAAAAAATATTAAATTTTTTAAAAATAAAAATTTAAAAAAATCAACAAAAAAAAAAATCAATAAAAAAATTATAAAAAAAAAAATTAAATTCCACGTGGCAGTGCTGACTGTGCCACATTGCTTATGTGCTGTACAGTCAGCACTACCAAAAATGCCATGTAGGCAAGATTCTAAGAATCTTGGTCAAAAAAATTGATCAGGGTCAAATTTGATGGAACCTTTGTTTGGCAAGGTTTGTCCAATAAGTTTTTTTTTAGAGGGGGGTAAACCGAATCTCACCTATATGGCAGGGGGTAAAGTAGTATTAACCCTTTTTTAAACTTAGGGTAGGTGCTCCTGATTGCTCGCTCAATTAAAATTCAAATTCAAATTCAAAATTCAAAATCTTTTCCCACTTCTTTTCAAAGAATCTTTTCAAAAAGGCTACGCTTATTTACAAGCTAAAGTCCTTAAACAAAGTTTTACTATTCACACACTACACTTCAAACATTTTAAAATAAAAGTGAGCTAAGCAATTAAGAGCCCATGGATAACCATGGATACAAAGGGTGCTTTAAACCTTCTCTTTGTATAATTTACCCTCCGAACTCAAAATCTTTTAAAAAGGTCTTTTTATGTTCTTTTAGCCTTTCTTTAAATTGGATAAAATAAAAGTCGGTGGCGACTCTTGCTTACCGTACATTTCGATAAATTCAGTTCACCGTATTACAATACCCTTTGAGAAGTAACTCCAATGTGATGCGTATGCAAGTTTTGAAATCGAAGTCCGTTATGAATTAGGACTGGATGATTGGAAATGAATGCTTGAAGAAGCGCAGTGGTTAGAAATAGTTTTAACAAACTTAGGAGTCGGTATAACAAAATCCTGCTTAATATGCTTTCGTAGTTAACCTTGCCTCAATTAGGACTTTTGAATGTTGTAACTTGGCCTGGTTCAGGGTTTAAGAAACAACGGATATAAGGCTCAAAATTTAATTAACCCACCCCTTTCTCCTTGATGTTCTTCAAATCCTAGAAATTCGCCTAATCCAATGAATGTACTTTGTTTGCAAGAGAATCGTTTCAGTTTTGATGTTGAGCAGAAGCCTTAGTAGAGATCCAAGCACCGATGAAAAACGTTGGTGAGATCCAAGCATTGATGAGAAGCTTCGATGATTTAGCAGTCACAAGTTTATTCTTTGTATTTAGCCATTGTTTTTTTTCTATCCCTTATTTTTGCATGAACCAATCCCTTTGAGTTTGATTCATCGGGATGCCCTAATTTTTGCCTAAGTCATTTGTTTTATTTTATGGAGTTTTCCGTCTTGACTTAGCGGGCGCTTTCCCCCTTTTTTTTGAATGCTCCTTTGGAAATATTGATCCTTGGATATCGAAAGTTGTGACTGCCATGTTGATTTTGATTTGTAAGCTTCGACTTTGATAC
This sequence comes from Vicia villosa, assembly GCF_029867415.1. Taxonomy (NCBI): domain Eukaryota; kingdom Viridiplantae; phylum Streptophyta; class Magnoliopsida; order Fabales; family Fabaceae; genus Vicia; species Vicia villosa. The sequence continues at coordinate 118,032,651 of NC_081181.1, read as the reverse complement.
GTCCTCGATGAGGAAGAAGTTTGTTGTGAATGTTATCTCCATTGCTCCCTCGTTCTTGGATGAACGCGAGGAAGAAGATATGCTTGAACCTTTGCTTTGCTCTTTGCTTGAATCCTTGCTTGAATTGACTGATTCTCTTGACAACCAAAATACACCATTGAATTAATCGAAATCTACCCTGCCCCTGGTTGAAATCAAGGTTTATTTGAAAAGTAGAAATAAACTCCAACTCCTGGCTCGAGGGGGTGACGAGGGATTAACATCCTTATCTCTCCAATGTTTAGGAATCGAAACAATGTTTGTACATCGTCGGCTCGGTCTTACCTTGAAAGCATATGTTTAGCGAGCTTTAGTTATTTGTATTCGTCATTCTCCTTTAAGTTTTTTAGTAATCGAGAATTGAAATTGAAAATAGAAGTGTGATAGTGAAAAGTCGTAGTAGTGAGCGAATGAAGCGAATGTATTGACTCCAAAACATGCATGGTCATTCCATTAGAATTGCTAATCCGAAGGTACAACTTTTATCTTGAGTAACACTTAGCAATCGTAGGGGTCAAAATTCTGACATTATAAACACCTATTGATCCCTGGGACAATCTCCTTTGTAAATCCGTCGACCTTGTTTTCCTCCTTAGTTCATGGGCTTGTAGAAGTAAAGGGTAACCTCGAATTTTCCTTGGGCACGTCAAACCTGTCGGGAATAAGTTGTTAGCGGTGGGTTTTCGTCATATCGGAACTTCATGAGTTTCCTTTGACTGAACCTCTTTTGCTTTTCCTAAGGATAGTATCACACCGTTTGCAACCTTCAGCGTTTGTAAATTGACAAAGAACACATATGACCCTTTTGACCCTTGATGGGGAGTTAACATATGTCGCTTTTCCTCCATCGTAGTCATGCATCTTTGTTCAGGATGTTGCCACAGTTGGACTGATCCTTGCCCCCAGGTTATCGTAGAGCGTCCTTGTAAGTTTTGCTACATTCGTAGATGAACCCCTTTATGACTAGATACCCCTTGAGTGTATCTATAAGGGAACTTCTTTGTTGAACTAATCCTTGCTTGACGATAACTTTGGTTGCATTTACAATCCTGTTACGACGAGGCATGGACATGCGGCTGGCATGATGAAAGACATCCCTTTTTTCTTAGTACGACCAAGATCATTCTTGATGTTTTATCCTCCTTTCTCCGTAGTTTATGATCCTTTGATTTTTCTCTATGAGTCTCAAGAAATCGGCTAGCACGGAAATCGTGGATGCGGGCGAAGATAGAAATGCAAATGTAAATGTAAGAATGCATGAAAATGCAAATGCATGCGTATGCGAGAGACTCCTTGTATTATAACTCCGTGTATGCAATGCAGACGTGTGACATATGATCCTAGGGATAGCCTTAGAGGCGACATTAGACCCTCGTGTAATCTTTGCAGGATATATGTTATGACACGCTAAGGGAAATCCCTTAGATTCGAGAGTATGCAGAAGGTAGCGGCTGGCGACCGTTCAAGACAGTCAGCAAGTCTCATGGCCATCGAGAGGCCGTTCGACGTGTACCAACGAAGTTGTCCCTCGTGGAAAGGTTCTCTGTGTGGTACACAACCTATCTAAGGACGATATCAGACGAAGTGAAATCCCTACAAGCTAGGGATGAAAGATGTATAGATGGAAATTCAAAACCCTACAAGTTAGAGGGTGCGCGGGAATAAGCACGGGGTGACCGTTCAAGACAGTCACTAGATCTCATGGCCATCGAGAGGCCAATCGACGTGCGTTAATGGGGACGTCCTTCAGAGGAAGGACGAAGTCGTTCTAAAAACACATGGACATAAAAGAAAATCCCTACAGGCTAGGGAGTGCGTAGATGCAGGCGCGGGGTGACTGTTCATGACAGTCACTAAGTCTCATGGTCGTCGTGAGGCCAATCGACGTATGCTAACGAAGATGTCCTTCGTACGAAGGATGCGATTTTAGAAATAGAATCCCTACAGGATAGGGAATGCGTAGATGTAAGCACGAGGTGACCGTTCAAGACACTCACTAGATCTCATGGCCATCGAGAGGTCAATCGACGTGCGTAAACGAAGATGTCCCTCGTGGGAAGGACACGTAGTTGTAAAAATATAAAGATATAAAAGAAAAAATCCCTACAAGCTAGGGAATGCATAAATGGAGGCACGGGGTGACTGTTCAAGACAGTCACTAGGTCTCATGGCCATCGAGAGGCCAATTGATGCGCGTAAATGGAGGTGTCCTTCGTGGGAAGGACGTGGACTTGGAAATAGAGTCCCTGCAGGCCAGGGAACACGTAGGTATACCTGCAAAATCAAAACGCAAGACGCTCGCAGTATACAAATTGTAAACACATAATAAGCACATAAGCCCTAGGTTCATAGGTTCGACGTAACGGCTTATGGTGCCTACCCTTCCCATTGGTATGTTCTAGAAGGTCTCATGGGGTCGTTCGTAGCCGCCGAGACTTTTTGTCTCTTTGGATTTTAGAATAACTCATTTATCCACGAGGTTCGAGTTTTAGAGGTAGGTTCTCAGAGAGATCAGCCAAATACCAAGTCCTGCCCTCAACAAAGTCAAGCTTCGTATCAGACATTTCCGGATATTCAACCCACTCTGAGTAGAATTATAATAAGACTCGTAGGCGATGTAATTCCCCTCTGGTTTTAAATATAATTCCCACGCTTAGGTTTAACACAATTTATATATAACCCAGAAGTATACAGTAAAACAAGTAAGCATTTAAATAGACATTTATTTAAATTATTATAAAAATTACTGTAAATAAAAACCGTAAATAAATAAATAAATTAAATTAAATTTGAATATTTTAAAAGAACCTGATCCCCAAATCCTGCCATTTGTAGCTCCAAAAATGCGGTACAACAATAAATATTAACGTAAACAAATATTTATTTAAATCGTCGTAAATAATGACGGTAAATGGAGATTGTAAGTAAATAAATAAATAAATAAAAATATATTTAAATAAAAATAAAAAACCCAAAATCCTAATCCAAAACCCTAATCCTGGCAAATTAGCCAAACCCTAAAAAAAGTTCGCCAAAAACCTAAACCCTCTCAAGCCTTAGGAGCATAATAATTAACCAAAAGTGTATTTCCCCAGCAGAGTCGTCAGCTGTAGCAACCTGCCCTAAAATTTACATTCAAACGAGAGTCGCCACCCACTTTATTTGGGCAAGTGAGAAACCCTTAAAAATTATAAGAGATTTGGGTAAGTAGGTTAATTAGGCAAAGGGAAGGTGTTAGGCACCCTTTGCCTCCCTTGTACTCAAGGGGACCCATTTAATCTTTAGGTTTAGGTTTTATAAAAAAGGTTTTTCTCCCTTTGGACAAAAGGGTAAATCTCAGTTTTGATAAAGCCATTGTCAGATCGAGACAACAATGACCACAAGCCAAAACCCATGTATAGTAAAAAGGATAGACCATTGTCAGATCGAGACAACAATAGTCACAAGATATGGCCATTGTCAGATCGAGACAACAATGGCCAAGCATATCAAAAATACGGCCTCAATGCATCATCATCGGCCAAAACAAAGTTTTTTTAAAAAAGAGCCTCATAAAAATCATTGGCAAAAATAAACATTTAAAAAAAAAAACAGGCCTCATAAAAATCATTGGCCAAAATGAACATTTTCTAGAGCATACGAAATCATTAGCTAAAATATGTGTTAAACGAAAAAAAATTCTTAAAAAGAGGGGAGGCCTCAGTTATCATCATTGGCCAAAAACCTTTAAAAAAATTGTAAAGAATTAGGCCATTGTTAGATAGAGACAACAATGGCCAGAAATCTTTTTTTGGGAAGGCCTCATAGGTAATCATCGGCCGTAAGCTTTGAGTTTGTGATTGAGTTTGAATGTTTTCTTAGTAACCTCATAACCAAGTTTGGATCATAAAAGGATAAGCCCATTTGCAAAAATATCCATTTTGGCTCTCATTTACTTCACATTTTTTCTTCAAAATCTCCCAACTTCGACAAGGCATATCTCCCTCAATTTTTAAGGTATGGGAGAGTTCTAGGACTTTTTGGAAACCTCAGGATGTCCTCTACAAGCTATTTTGGAACATAGTTTTCATTTGTAGATTTTATCTTGATGATATTGCTCCTGACAAAAAATAGCTTTCTTGCGATCTTCTAGAAGGACCTGTAATGTATTGGACCATATCTCTTAACTGAAGCATTTATGGCCTTGGCATGTGAGAGGAAAAGTTGTAGAGAATCCAATTTCCTTAAAAATAGGCTTTGGTTGGGAAATTTTTGACACTCCATGTGAAAGTTATGACCCGTCAAAGTTGAGTTGACTTTTCCTATAAAAACCCTAATTTGAACCTTTTTGCATTTGTTCATTTCTGAGTTTTTATTAATGGATCATGATCAACCTTTGATCAAATGATGGATATAACCTCAAGTACTTGGTGCTTGACCAAAAGTCAGGAGTTTTGACTGTACTTTGACTATAGTTGACTTTTAGATCAACATAATCGACTGTGGGTCATCTAAGCCATTGAGTGAGCAATCCTTGGGATTGGAGCTTGATAATTGATAGGGAGATACCTTGAGACATATGAGGTACCTTGAGATGCATTTGAGGCCTCAGAGACTCAAACTCCTTTGATAAAATGCTAACCCTAATTTTGAATAGGAGAGAGTGACTTTGAGAAAACCTTTGAACCTTGAGTTATTGTAGATGAAGTGAGGATGGATATTTTTTGGGGTATGACATAATGCTTAAGAGAAGATAACACAGAACTACAATTGATACATAGTTCAAACCAGACCATGATACTTTATACACGTACTCAGCTCCCGACAGAGTATATGAGTCTTGTATTCAGGCTGTACATTCAATAAGTACTAAGTCTCCCGTCAAAGTACCTATTAGACACTCAGATAGATTTTACTGCTCACACCAGATCCTTCTAAATGATTTCTTCTTCATACATAAGAGCATTCTTCTTGGCAATGATGTTTCAACATCTGTTATGACATCATTTATTAAGGCTTTAAGGATCTCACACTCATCATCCTTTTTATGTACCTTGAGGAAAGACAGAGAAAGCACGACACACACCATCAACTCAGCTACACATCAGTCATGATTTAAGGGATAATATATGCCATATCTCAATAAACTTTTCTTCAGACTTTCATTCTGATTTTGAGATAATGGATGTCAAAATCTGTACCTACAGAGGAGATTCCCTCAATAAGGTTTCTGGAACAGATTCAATTATGACATATCACTTGAAAACAACTCAGATTCTTCACAGCAATCTGATTCCCTTAAATCATCACACAATATTCAAAACCATATTTCACTGTAAAAGAGATACAGTATTCAATTTTCACCATTAACTGTTCTATGGTTAAGAAAACATTCCACATATCTGGTTCCTTTGATCAGAAGAGAATACCAGATATAAGCTCATCTTGAATTCTCATATAGGTCCTTTTTTCATAAAAAAAGACTGAATGAATCCTTTTACTTCCACTGAGCTTTACTCCCACATTCCCATATATATGCCCGAAATAAACTGACAATTGGGATGGGAGGTTCAGTTGATTGTATTCTGACCAATCAACACACAAGGCAGATGTCTCCTCTTCCAGATCAGGAGTAGGTTCCAAACGAATGTACTCACACTACATTAGTTTTAGCACCAGAACATCTATTCTTCAACTGGTAGCTGCATACCAGTATACCATCAGTTCCTTTTCCTTGGAACACACAACACTTGAAGATTTCAAGGTACACACTTGCAAATAATTATGAATATCATTGATCAGTTGACACTCATCAGCTTTAATAAACCATGTCAGTTTGAGTGGACTTGAGAGATTACTCAAGTATCTTTGACACTTTAATTATAGCTGTCAATACATGCCATACATTTTGTTGAACCTTCATAACCCTAGGGTTTCTCAGAGACTATGCAGCGGAAAATAGTCATATATCAACAGAATTCACACAATGCTTACTTTCAAGTGTTAATAGTAAGCATGACAGCCAAGGATTGAAGCTGAACAATCCAACACAACAAGACCTAACCAATGTTCTGACCAAAAAGAAACAGATAAGCACAAAGGTTACCTTATCATTAATTTCACTCCCGCATGAAGTTTTTTGATATTCTTCTTCTGTACTTTGCTATATGATGAATAGATCAATACAAATTCTTCACTCCCGCATGAAACCTTTGGATATCCTTGAATCTAGCAACACCATCTTCTCTTGCCAAGAGAGTGCACCTGTTTTGATCAGATTGGTTTAGTCTACCACACATAGGTCCATCCTCCACTTTTAGGGACCATACAATATGAACAGAATTGTTCAAACAATCTTTTACCTTCAGCAACCAGAAAGTATCCCTTATAGATCTCATCCAGAAACAGACAGGATGCCTGCTCTGATACCAATTGAAAATTCTGGTAAGACAGACTCAGAATGTCATACGCAATGTCACGACACCTTTTCTGTCATCAGCTTAGCCGAGGCAGTACATATAGATCCCCCAAATTTTGATTACTTCTTGCATTCAGAAGTCCATGAGTGCCGGGATCATATTAGTTCAATTAACACAAATAACTCTGCTTTGCAGAGGTTCTGTGACAACACAGTCATTAAACCAAACACTGATGTCATGCATGATGTTATGACATCAAAACTGAACAAACAAATAAATAATGCAGAAACATAAACAACACACAGAATTGTTCACCCGGTTCGGTTCTAACTAACCTACTCTGGGGGCAACCAAGCCAGGAAGGAAATCCACTATCAGTAGTCTTAATTTAAAGCTAAACTCCCTCGTTTACAACTTCGCACTTAAACCCTACCCAATGCAATCTCTACCTAGGTCCTATCTAGATATGGAATATCTCCATTCCACTCCCACTCATAGCAATGATGTATAGCAGTCAAAAACTCATCCACTGCATCGACAGCCTAATTCCCAACACTCTAAACACAAATAAACACAATATTAACTTGAAGTTGCTTACAAGCTTCCTCCAAGAACAAACCTGCACTCATTGCTTCACAGCTTCTGAGTGATTACACTAAACCTCTCACCTAGAGGTTTTGAGGCACAAATCAGTGACCATCCCACACACCGGGTGGTTCACTTACACGGCTAACCCTAGAGACTACATCTTCCTAGCTCTGGCTATTAGCTCTACAAAATTAGGTTACAAAGATTTCTATTTATAACCTGATCCCAGTTGGACTTGGGCTTACAAATCGCAAGACTCTTGCTGTTACAAAATATGCAGAAAATATTTTGCTACAAATAAGGTCTTTTAATCATGAGTTTCCTAATTTATCTCCTAAATTAGAAACCATTGAATCTTCAATCTTCGGATTTGATTCTTCAATATTCTGACTTGATTCTTTGACCTTTAAATATGCGCCACATAGGATTACATAATATTCATAGAATATTCTATATCTGTTTAAATCCAAACTGAATCTTTCTTCCTCAGTTCTGCAGGCGCGATGTCATGGTTGAAGTCGTGACATTCCATATAACATCTTGCTTTAGTACCTGTTTTGTTCTTTTCATATTTGCAAGACTTATACACTATTACTTTCAGCTGCTATTATGTTTTAGCCAAGCATGGATGCCAATAAGACAATTCTACATAGCAGAACATCAACATTTTCTATAGCCTAACATATAAGAACTCCATAGTTAAAGGAGGTTTGACTTGGAGTAGTATTTGGATGAATGACCTTCTGAGAAGTTCCTATAAAGCATGTGGGTGAGGAAAAAGCATGCTAAAAATACTTGTGTTGGTTTGTGGGGTCAATTGTTAATCCTGAAAGCACTCTGGGGCGTTACACTTCTCAAGTTAGTGTCTAGACACTAAGGTCTCCCTTCACGGATAACCAGAAAAGTGAAGTGTCATCAAACTCTCGATGCACTATATGTCCTGCGTATCGTGTCTAAATGACATCGTCTAAGGTCATTGCATCAATCCTTCTTTTATACTTCAAAAGACCGCTTGGGTGTGCATCTCTTGGCTCGTGTGGAGACAACAATGGTAGGAATAACCCATTTATGGAAGGGAAATACTCTTATATAAAACACTACACAAAAACATAGGCAAATCAACAAATTTCATAAATAAGAACTAAATTAATAATAAATAATAAATTCTTATACTTGAAATAGACTCATGTAATCAGAAAACTGCCTAGTCTCTAGGGGTGGCAAAACGGGCCCGACCCGTTGGGCATCCCCGTTTTCCCGCACTAGTGTGACCTCCCCGCCCCGCCATGTTTTTTATGCGGGATTTTGCGGACACGAAAATTAATATAAATTTTATATTTTTAGGCTTAAAAAGTGCAGTGTCCACGGGCTTAGCCCGCCCTCACTTTTATGCGGGAAGGACCAATGTTTTAGGCCCGCACCCTTAAATATGACTGTCGTGCCATGTCCCATTTTCTTACGGGCTTTTGCGGGGCAGGCCTAAACGAGGCGGGCATGCCCGTTTGCCATCCCTACTAGTCTCAATGACAATCCCCTCTCCAAGTGCAACAAAAATAACAGTCCATGCAGCACACCCATTTGCCCATTTGATATGGTCAAGGCTACTAAACAACCACATGTACCTCACATCGATATATACATGAGACTTTTATGCTAAGATAATATATCGTACAAGATGTATCATGTATACTGTAACATCCCAATTTTATTGATATTTTTATTAATTATATTAGTAATTATACTATTTGGTATTTTTAATAATTATTTATTTAGTTATTATGTGATATAATAATTATTTGAAATATTAAATTGTATGTGTGTTTGTGTTATTTGGGTTAATAAAGTTGTATGAGAGATATAGTTAATTGGGCCTTAGTAGTAGAAACATAATAGATGGATTATGGGTTAAGCCCATTAAGAGAAAAAAGATAGTAAGAGTAAAAAATTAGGGTTTTAGAGTTGGAGTCTCATAACTCATTTTTGGGGAGAAAGGAAAAATAGAAGAGAGAAGAGAAATAAGGGAGGAGCACTTGAGAGAAGAAGAAAATTATGGAGCAAGCCTTAATTTTCGCAGCAAGTTTCAGCATAGAGTCACCTTGGCAAATCAGGCATATCTCTCAATCCAACCGTTGGATCGTTATGGTACTTGGACACAACGTTCGTGACTCATAGAGGTAAGTTCTGACCGGAGTGATTTTGATTTTGAGGGTTTTAAGTTCGTCTGATAAGCTGATTCCCAAACTAGTTTTTAGGCGTGTCTCCAATTGATGTTAGAAAGGATTTCTTTTTAAGAAAAGCTTAGATCTATGGTGAAAGAGTCCATATTTACCAAGGTAAGGGTGGGGTTCGAATTATATAACCGGGTATATGGTGATTGTATGTGGGATTAGGGTGTATTTAGTTATCCGGAATTAATTGAAAATTGTAGAGGTAGTTCGTATATGCTAGTAGGTGATTGTGATCGGCTTGTTTTGTGAACTATGATGAGTACGTTATGTTGTTATTTCTTTGTGATTTCTAAGCGATGTGTATATTGTTGTTGTTTTATGAGAAGTTGCATGATGTTTCAGTGACGATGTATACCTTTATTTATTGGTATAGCAACGATATAGGCTTATACTTTTGTGACGATGATGTTGTTTGTTGCATTCATATACATATGCATTTTTGGTGACGGCCTAGATTGGCAAATTAGTGACGAAGGCTTATGCCTTGATGCCTCTGTTAACTGGAAATTGGCGATGGGGGCTGAAGCCCTGGGTACCACATGCATGTGCAATTGTAGAGTCTCATTATATGTGGCATGAGTGTGATTTAACTGTGACGTGATGTAACTTGAGTTATTGTTGAATATGACGATGTGAAGTGAATTGTGATAATGTGAAGTTGTAATTATAAGTTGTTATGCTAATGACTTGTTGTGACAGGTACCGCCTGGAAGATGAAAAATAGTTGTTATAACTATTATTATGTTGTTGTTGATTTTGTTATTATAACTGTACAGTTTTAAATTGTTGTTATAGCTGTCGTCTGAAAGCTGTAAAGTGATAATTTTGTATGATTTAATTCTAACATATTAATTATCATACTTTTTTTTATATTTTTCGATATCTCACCCCTTCTGAATGGTATTTCCCTTACCGTGGGAAACAGACAGGTACTCAAGATAGCGGTGGAAGTTTTGAAGTGATTTTATGAAGTCTTTAGTTGCTTTTAGTCGAGTTGGTGGCTTGCTCTGATACGTAGCACTCGAGGGGATAAAACGATTGTTTTAATTATTAATTCTTTTGCTGAATTTTTATATGGTTTTGGTTTAAATTGTAACTTAAAGTTATCGTGCAATGATGCTACGACTTGATTTGAATAGTTATGAAGTTTGTTGATTCCGCTGCGAGTTAATTATTGAATTTAAACAAAGTGATTTTTAGCAATGATTTGATTATCGTTTTAAATTCTTGTGCTATGTATCTATATGAAGGCAAGTAAGCCGTAAATTTTTTTGAGATGACGAATATGTGATGCCTCAAATGAACTTGTTTGAAATTTATACTCGGATTTTTTGTATAATTTATCGGGTAGATTTGGGGTGTTACATATACCCTAGTAGTTATATCATACATACACTATTGCATCAGGTTCGTATACCTATCCTGGAGCTATGCATGGCAACATAACCCATACCCGCTAGTACCCACCCAAATCCGCCTCGAAGTTGGCGGAGAAAACCCGCTTTAACTAGGCTTGGGTTTTTTTCGATTTAAAATATGGGGACTCTAGTACCCATCTCAAACCCGCCCCATTTATTTCATTATGTATATTATTATTTAGTATCGATAATTTAGAATATTAAATATGTGGCTAATGTTTTGATATTTTGATTTGTATTTATAATTTGAAATATTTAAAATGTATGTAAGGAAATTTTTGAGGTTGTTTTATTTTATTATTATTTGAAATGTAGGAAAAAATAAATATTTTTATTTTAAAAATTGATATCGCTAATTGGATGGTGTCAGGTCAAGGACACCCTAACTTGTTTTGGGTGGTTATTGGTTTTAAATCTCCATCCTTGTTGGGGTTTGTGGCGGGAAATGAGATTGTTTAGGGATTCAGGTGTTGGTTTGGGAAGGTAAAAATTATTCCCAATCCGCTCCGTTTCCATGCCTATTTGAATCCAAGATAGGCGAAAGTGAGCACCCCGGTTAACCTTAAATTGCTTTCTCACTTATGCCTCAAAAACCCCCAAGTCCTGCATAGCAGTAATACATGCAAGCTCCTAGTTAATGAAAGGAGCATTGAAGAAACTACCTGGCAGGGGGAGATGGAACAGGGAGGTGACATCATCCAAAGTAATCATCATCTTGCTAAATGGAAGATGAAATGAAGATGTCTCCTCATATAATTGCCCAATAGAGGTTAATAATAGTGCAGTGTCGAGCATGGTCAGCGCACGATCCAATAATGTAAGGAGACCACAATCATCGACAATCTCCCTGACCTCCTGAAGCATTAGGGCATCTAAGAATTTCTTGAACTTTGCCTCGTGGATAGGTACTTTCAATGACAGTCAGTCCTGTAACAAACAAAGTAAAAAAGCATCAATTATTTTCAAAATATCAATAATAAATAAAAAACAAGTTCAACATAACATATATATATATATATATATATATATATATATATATATATATATATATATATATATATATATATATATATATATATATATATATATATATATATATATATATATATATATATATATAGGGCATATCATATGAGAATGACATATTTATATGAGAATATGAGAATGAATCCGAACCATTGGATTTTAAAATAAATGGTGGAGATTATGAGTGAATTTTTTTTCTCTCTCCAGTATCTTGAAATAAATGAAGTAGGAGAGAGAAAAAAAAGATTCACTCATAATCTCCACCATTTATTTTAAAATCTAATGATTCGGATTCATTCTCATATTCTCATATAAATATGTCTTTCTCATATGATATGCCATATATATATATATATATATATATATATATATATATATATATATATATATATATATATATATATATATATATATATATATATATATATATATATATATATATACATCTCGCTAACATAATCTCAATGTCACGTGATCAACATGTCTAGTGATCAATATCTTAACATTTTTTTCAATCGTTTTTCTTTTAAAATCGAGTATGCTTATATGCATTTCTACTGAACTTTTCAAAGTATTCGAAAGAAATGCATGTATTTTTACCAAATTTTTCAAAATATCCGATAAAAATGCATGAGAAACATGAGTTTTTACCATATATATCGAAAAAACTAATAAAAATACAGGAAAAATGAGTTTTTATTGAACACATTGAAAAATCTAATAAAAATGCTAAATCACTAGTAAATTTTATTCATTTAAAATTCGGAAGTTGGCTCAAAAAATCCAATAAATCGTTGTGTTTTTTTGAAAAATTTGAAAAGTTACAAATAGTGAAATGAATTTTTAGTATGTAAGGGTAATATAATAAAAAGACAACAATTATGGGGGTATAAGGTATGAGTAGCGAAGTGATACGTAAAAATCTCAAGTTTCAGACAGATGAATAAAATAAAAAATTTCAAACACTAAAATTAAAGACAATTTCTTTATAGACTCCCGATCTTTCTTGGTCATCCGTGGCGAAATTCTCAAATTGCCCCTATATTTCGGAAATGCATCTCCGAAGTCACTTTTTTATGAAAAAAAATTGGTTTCGGATATGTACATCCGACATAAAGTTTTTTTCCAGAAAAAATGTGACTTCGGAGATGCACTTCCGAATTCACCCTCCTTAGAATAATTCGGAGATATATTTCCAAAATCTTTTCTGATTCAGAATTCATAAAACAAACAAACAACGCTTCGATTTATTATAAAGCATTAGAATTACAAACATCACATAACATGAAATTAAAGTTACATATTGTTAAACACGGGTAGTTGAGGATGAGTCAGCATTTTGATAACGTCGGCTCCCGATCTTTGAAGTTTTGCATCCAACTTGATCGGACCCTTCGAAGAAAATCGGTCGAAATTTGTCCACAAAACCGCTAAATCTTCGTCGTTCTTGACTTCAAATGGAGTGAACTGAACGTCTCCCTCGTCGTTAAGCGAAAGCGAGGGATACTCAAGCTTGATAATCTTCCGATTTTCCAGGTATTGCAAAAGAGAGTTAAGCGACGTTATCAATTCCGCGAATGGCGTGTCGCGCGAGAAGCGAAATTTAAACGGCATCGGGTAACCACTGGTGAAGTAGACAAAAGCTAGGTGGGGGTAGGTTTGTGTCAATGTTGTTTGTGGGTTGTGGTTGATGAAAATGCATTGTTTATTATTTATATACTTATTGGAGCAATAATGACCCAATAAATCTTATCTTGCTTTCAGTGGATGTTTCGGAAATGCACTTCCGAAAACAGCCCTGAAGCATTAAATTTTCGGAAATGTACTTCTGAATTTAGCAGAGACATAAGAAGAAATTAAATTTTTGATGTGTGCAGTCTGTTTTGACATTTTGCACCAATTGAAGCAATACAAGCACATGTAATGAGCATAACATAAATAATGACAACATTAAATATAGGTAAATTATATATGCATTGAATCGGTTTGATTTTACATTTTAAACGATAATACATACAAAAAATGACACACATCCGGTCATTACAAAAAATGTTCGGTAAATCTAAAATGCTCCGAACCAATCCTCACCGCTTAGTTCTAAAACCGATAACTTCTTAGACCGCTCTCTATTTTCCTCACGCTCTTGCTTCATCATATCTTCAAACTCCGACATTCTTTCAATAAAAGGATTCGGCCAAGTTTCTGTGTCTTGTGTATGATGTGTCATCCACTGACAAGAGGAAGCCGGAATAGGACACCCCGGTTTCAGAAAAACTTGCACAAAGTGGCGCGATCTTAGATACCCGATACAAATGATGCGGCTAGACGCGTCGAAAGGCGGTCGACTATGAAATGGAAAAAATGTCTCACATAATCCAAATCTTGTCAAATCGATACACACTCGGTCATACGCACTTGCTATAAGATGGCACATTTCGGGGAATGACATCCACTTCGAAACCGAGGTGTGACCGCTTAGTGATGGAACAAGGGAATCATGAGTTTTATCAAAGTTTTCTTGATTTTCATAAATTCGGCCGTAGATGTCCCTATGCGAAGTCAACTCCGAAATAAGTGTGTGATTTTCTTCTCCTCTTCCAAGCAAACCGGCAACGGCTCAATACCCACAATTACCGTCCATGCAAACATCAACTATGTTATCAATAAACTTGTGCATAAAAAGCGGCATCTCGTCAATGTAGATCATCAGAGGTTTCTTGATCGGAGGTGTGCACGGCGGCTTCGAAATATGGGCTCCTTTGTTAGCACTACATTTGGACTGTTGTGTTGGTGAATCCGGGATCAATGCATCAAGATGTTCAAAGTAAGAAAGATCTCGTTTAGTTTATGTGTCCTCTTGTGTACTTTTCGGCTTTTTAGGCGCACCTTTAGTTTTAACCGGTTAAGATGGCGGTTTTAAATCGGTGGTCTTCGAAATGTAATTTTTTGCAATTGTTCTTTTAGGTGCAATTTCATGGTGTCATCCGCTTTTGAAAACTTATCCATTATCTCTTCCAACTCGTCAAAGATGGTAATTTTAGATGCACCCTCTTTCGCCGGCTCGAAATCATCAAAGCGGAGCATTTTCCAATGATCAATTACTTCATCCATGCGTATCGTGGAATTTAACTTCAACTTTTTAGAAAATATACAAGCACATGGAAGCCCATAGGTTTTTCTAATTGTCCACCCGCATTTTGAACTATCCGGACCGGTTGTCTCCGCCCGCTTCGCCTCATGAAAAATAAAATTCAAGCCCGAACGGGATATGTTGTAAATCAATTGCGAGTATAGATTTTTTCCCTTAAACCGGTGTTCCATAACCGTCTTGCTCCGACAAAACCGTCTTGTTCCATAACCGTCTTGTCCGTTTAACTTTCTTTCTAAGGCATGATTATGAACTCCACAAATGACGCTAAAACGCCACAAATCATCAATCCTACGAGTCACGCGCAACTTAAACGGACACGCACACTTTCTCGATCCCGTGTCATCGTGCTTTAACACCCGGTTAGTTGGTACATACTTCCCACCCTTCTCACAATTCAACACGTCAAAAGCTTTCCGTCTACTACTTCCATTGTCGGACCTTAATATAACAATGTCAAATACAAGTCTACTAGCTTCGCTTTGAACCCAATCAAGCAATTTTTCACGACAAGCGAAGCTCATATCATTTGTAAATTGTTGTCGAACATCCACCGCAATGGTAATGGTTTTAACATCATTTACCGGCTCTTTATCAACGTTGACCTCTTCCGGAACTTCTAACTCATCGGCGACAATGTTGTCCGGATGCACCATACTTAACATATGCAAAAATACATAAAAGCTGTTAAAACTTTTTTTTTAATTCTGTCAGACCTTATTTCGGAAGTACATTTCCAAAATTTGTTAGGTGGTTTATTTCGGAAATGTACTTCCGAACTGACGCAGTTTTCTTCATCCTAAATCAACAACAATGTAGTGGAATAAAAGATTAAATGATTGATGTTTACCTCAAATTGTAGCTTTGTATGCTCCCTTTAGTATGATCAACCACTTGAAACTTGATTTGGAGACGAAAATTTGATTGAGAATGATGGAGGTTTTGATGAGGGTTTATGTTTTGGTTTGGATGAAAATGGTGAAATAGTGAAGGAGGGAAACTGTATATGAAAAGCTTTTTTCGGAGATACATCTCTGAAAAATACCTGACAGTTAAAAATCAACGTTAAATTTGAAATTTAAGTGTTTCGGAGATGCATCTCTGGAATTTGTAGCTGATGGCTTATGACTAATAGCTTATAGTTTATAGTGTGTTGTTGAGACTGATAACTGATAAGCTAATTGAAGTGTTTGGTAAAATTAGCGGTTCAACTAACTTATAAATGTAAAATGACATAAAAGTTATTTAATACATAGTTATTTCATTTTAAATTAAAATAAATTATAAAATATAAAAGTGGGTTTTTGTTAAAATAATAAGGATAAAAAATGAAAAAATGATAAGTTATAAGCTATAAGCTAAAACGCTATTTGAAATACGTCTGAAAATAAGCTATAAGCTAGTAAAATAAGCTATAAACTTGTAATGAAAAGACCGTTACCAAACGGGCCTAATTTGTCATTTGAACTTACAAATTATAAGCTCAAAAATCTTACTTACCAAACAGCCTCAAAGTGAAGGATTTTAAGAAGACAATTTCTTTATGGACTCCTCAATCTTCTTGGAAACCCGCGGCGAAATTCCAAAAATGTCCCTATATTTCGGAAGTGCATCTCCGAAATTACTTTTTTCTGAAAAAAATTGATTTCGGAAGTGCACTTCCGAAAACACCTTATTTTTAAGAAAAAAAATGTGTTTTCGGATATGCATTTTTGAAAACACTTTTTTTTGGGAAAGAGGTGTCTTCGGAGATGCATTTCCGAATTAACTCCCTTGAAATATTTCGGAGATTCACTTCCGAAATATTGTCTGATACAAAAATCATAAATCAAGGTGAATCAATTGTATTAATAGTATAATTAATTGTATTAATTAAAATATATAATTAAATGTATACTATTTTAATCAAAATATCTATTTAATATAATAAAGTAAAAGGAATATTAATTATTTTATAATATAATATATATAGTCATCTTACCGAGCAGATCAGATGGCTAGCAACAATGAAGGTTTGAAATTCGGAACGGTTGAGAGGGAAAAAATGGGTTGTACCTGCAAGGCACTTCGATGCCAAAATAAGTATGTGTTCCACAAGGTACAACAAAGTGAGAGAATTTTGGGGTAAGAAAAGATTACCTTGCCCTCTGTGGCTAGAGGGTTATTTATAGGGTGTCCTTATGCGGAATTGACTCCTCCTTCTAAGGCGGAGATTTAGGTGACGCGCGAGCTGGATGCTTACCGGGCACGAGGCTCTCTCGTGGTCGGTTGTCTTGGGCGTTTTCCCGGAGCGGTCCGGGATAGGCTGCCACGCGTGGCCTAAGGCGCCTTGGGCCGAAGGTTGGATAGGCGCCTTGTAAGTTCGTTTTTGGCCTTGTTTATGACTTTTCATGCTTTGATGTTTGTTAGGAATCGTTTGCATGTGGTTAGGATAGGTCTTTTAGGAATGATTTTTTATGAAGATATAGGGTGAAGCTAGCAGTAGGTGGCGGAGACAGAGGATTTCTCCGCCGCTGACGGCTGTGTGTGGTTGAATCTCTCGCTTAAGGATACCATTCAGCCTGTTGATCGCGATTTGGGAGTATTGATCGATCGTGACTGTGATTTTAGCATTTTTTCTAGGAGGATAGGTCATTATGACGTAGCGTGTGTCTTTGCCCCTTCTTTTGGCGTGTGTCTCCCTTTTGCTCGGACTTTGTTTTTCTGGAGAGGGTAAGGTCGTGGGCCGTTCGGTCCTTGGACCATTGGTGCGCCCTTTCACTCTGAACGGTGGTGGAAGGGTGGATTTAATTTAAATGTCGAATTCACTGTTCTCCCTTGTGTTTCAGGTGAAATATGGCCGAAGTGGGGCGTCCGTCAGCCTCGGGTTCGTCGTCCTCTACTCCCCCGGCCCGGCAGGAGGTGCCTCTGTCGGCCTGGGTTGTCCAGGAAGTGCTTGATATCGAGAGTTATTTTGTGGAGGATGACTCGGATATTTTCACGGAGATTGGGGGCCACGTGGATCCTAACGGGGATACCTCCAAGAATGGGTGGTCGGTTCTCATCCCGGCTGAAGGGGATCGTATCTGTGACGTATATACCCCCAATTTGCTCCCCATGTACGAGGTAGTCTTCCGGGAGATGGGGTTCTGCGTGCCTTTTAAAGAGTTTCAGATGGCCGTTTTCAACCACCTGGAGGTGGCCCCTGCGCAGCTTCACCCTAATTCGATTGCTTTCATTCGGGCGTTCTAGTTGGTCTGCTCTTACCTGAAGATAGGGGCGACAATACCTTTGTTATTTTATATATTTTGTGTGCAACGCACGGTGAGGGACGGTCGCTTTGGATGGGTGTCCTTGAAGCAGTCTAAGAAAATTTTCAAGTCTTACTCGGATTCCTTGAAGGGTTATAAGCCCCACTTCTTCCTCATCCGTCCTCAGTCTCGGGAGGCCCGTGACAATGTCTTCGCAAGGGTTCCGACCGTGGATGTCAATGGTCGTCCAGTACTTAATGATATTGGGGAGCCAGTCACTTCTCGGAGGCATAAGTTTAGATTTTTCTGGTCTCGGGATCACTTTGGGTATGGTACTGACCAGTATATCACCAAACTTTCGGATTTGGATGAGGATGCACGGGGGGGGGGGGGGGGGGGGGGGGGGGACTATGCTCTTTTTCAGAACTTTGTGAAGGATAGAAAAACACTTAGAAAGGGGGGGTTTGAATAAGTGTAGTCTAAAAACTTGAACGATAAAAACAATTTGCACAGTTATTTTTATCCTGGTTCGTTGTTAACTAAACTACTCCAGTCCACCCCCACGGAGTGATTTACCTCATCTGAGGATTTAATCCACTAATCGCAACAGATTACAATGGTTTTCCACTTAGTCCGCGACTAAGTCTTCTAGAGTATCCTGATCACTCCAGGAACAAATGCTTAGACACAAGCTAAGACTTTCTTAGAGTATCTTGACCACCACGTGATCACTCTAATTACAACTGCTTAGACACAAGCTAAGACTTCCTAGAGTATCCTGATCAACACTTGATCACTCTAGTTACTTACAAATTAATGTAATCAAATAAGAGTTTTACAATGCTTCTGAAAAGCTATAATCACAACAGTGATATTTCTCTTAAAGTTTAAGCTTAATCTCACTAATATATTACAACAGCAATGTAGTGAGCTTTGATGAAGATGAAGTTTCTGAGCTTTGAGTTGAACAGCGTTTCCGCAAGTTTTTCAGAATAAGTTCGTTCAGAATTGGTAACCTTGCTTCTCATCAGAACTTCATATTTATAGGCACTTGAGAAGATGACCGTTGGGAGCATTTAATGCTTTGCCTATTCTGTACAGCATTGCATTTAATGTTTCACTCTTTTGTCAACTACCTCGAGCCTTGTTCACGCTGTGTCTACTGACGTTGCCTTTAATAGCTTCTAAAGTTCCTTTTGTCAGTCAGCGTAGCCTGCCATCTTGTACTTGCTTCTGATCTGATGTTTGTGTATACAACGTTTGAATATCATCAGAGTCAAATAGCTTGGTGCAGAGCATCTTCTTGTCTTCTGACCTTGAAGTGCTTCTGAGCGTGATACCATGAGAACTTCAGTGCTCCTGCTTCTGATCTCAAGTTCTTCTGATGCTTCCATAGACCCACGTTCTGATTCTGCTTTGACCATCTTCTGATGTCTTGCCAGACCATGTTCTGATGTTGCATGCTGAACCTTCTGAGACAAAGCTTCTGAGCGCTGATTTGTGCATACTCTTTATATATTTCCTGAAAGGAAAATTGCAATGTATTAGAGTACCACATTATCTCACACAAAATTTATATCCTTGTTATCATCAAAACTAAGAATATTGATCAGAACAAATCTTGTTCTAACAATCTCCCCCTTTTTTATGATGACAAAAAGATATATAAATGATATGAATTTGCGATCAGAAAGAGCAGACGGCTAAAGACAATTTACACAGCTATAGCATAAGCATGTGAATATGTCTCCCCCTGAGATTAACAATCTCCCCCTGAGATGAATAATCTCCCCCTGAAATTAATACTAGAAGAATTTTATAAATAAAAGACTTCCCTGAGTGTTTCAGTAGAGACGTTCACAGAGCTTGATCTTCAGAACATTCATGGCTTCTGATTGTTTCTTCCATAGGACAACTTCAGAACTTTGAATTTCTTTAGATCCTCAGAACATTCACAGCTTCTGATTCTTGCTTCCATCGGACAGCTTCAGAACTTGAATTTCTCTGATCTTCAGAACATTCACAGCTTCTGATTCTTGCTTCCATCGGACAGCTACAGAACTTGAATTTTCTTTGATCTTCAGAACATTCGCAGCTTCTGATTCTTGCCTTCATTGGGACAGCTTCAGAGCTTGAATTTCTTCTTACATCACTTCATGCTAGATTGTATCAGAACATTGTTGAATGTACCAGAGCATCATCAGAGCATCTCTACATCCTGAAATGTTACAGAACAAAACTAAACGACAAAAGTCAGCATGAATGAGTCAGAACATAGAATATGTTTCAAAACACATAATATGTATCAGAGCCATATAAAATGTATCAGAACAAATAGACATAATGTTTCAGAGCATATTCTATCATCAGAATATCTGAACATTCTTCCTTCTTGCTTCTGATCCTAAAGCTTCATAGCACTCAGCTTGCTTCAAGAATCCAAGAGCTTGATTCATCTTGTTGCTTCTTATGTTGATCTTTAAAGAGAATCTTCAATTCCTGCAACAACACAACTTAAAGCATAGAACTTTGCAAGTTCTATTAGTAATGTGGGGCCTTTTACCCGGTAACTGATAATATTAATCAGATCATTTATCACATTTTCTCCCCCTTTTTGTCATAACATCAAAAAGAATATAAAAGATTCAGATGTAGAAAACGTCAAACAGAAGAGCTTTTCATTGATCAAACAAGCAGAGTTACAAAAAAGATATGCAAACAAAAATATGCTGCAAGTAAAGAAAATTACAAGGACTCAAGGACTACAACCCTAGCTTAGACATAATCTTAGCTAACATATCATGAATCCCTGCATCGTTCTCAGTTTGTCTAGCCAGACGAGAAGCTCTACGGGAAGAGAATACATGAATTCAAGGAGGAAGTGAGAGACAGTTCACAGGAAGAAAGCTAATGTCTCAAACGAGGCTTTCCCTTAACATAGAAGTCAAGTACATGATGCTTAACTTCAACCAATATCTCAAGAAAGTCTTCTTCCTTTGGATAAATGTTGATAACAGCATCACAGAAGAGATCTGGCTTGAGACTTCTTGGAATCTTGAGTCTCTTGTGAGATCCGTCTTGAAATCAATGTAGGCGATCCCCGAGATTTGTTTCTCAACCTGGAACCAATCAACCCTTCCAACTGTTCTATTCAAATAGATCGACCACCCTTGAGCCTTCGCCTTCGCATCTTGGTTGAAACCATAAGCACCCAAATCATCAGCGTCCACATGAGATTTACACAAAACTTCCATTACTGGTGGAGGAATGGAGCAAGTTTTCAGTGGAGAAACCTCTTGAGAGGAACTTGAAGACAGATTCATGGTGAATGCTAGGTTGAAGATGAATAAACTAGGGTTTATGCAAAATGCAGATAAAGAGAGAGAGAGAGAGAGAGAGAGAGAGAGAGAGAGAGAGAGAGAGAGAGAGAGAGAGAGAGAGAGACAGAGAGAGAAATAAATAGAGGGAAAATGAAACGTTTGAAGAGTATAAAAAGAAAAAGAAATAAACTGAAATGATGAATGGCATTTAATGTTACGTGACATGAGGAGAGAGACTTATGACAAATGAAGTGATTAGCACAGTTACCTAAGTAGGCGTCCCCTCAACTGCACGCATGCTTGTCCAGAAATAGTGAACACGTGTTTACCATCTCGAAAGCCAGTTACATCTGTTTTACTTTTAAAGAGATTCTGAGTCAACTTAGACAATGGAACGTTAGTAATAACAGAATCACTACTTCTAATTGATTACAATCAGAACTTCTTATAACAAAGTCCAATCACATTTCAGAAGATACTCATAAGATCTTCTCATCTTATCATTCTGGACATAAATCCATACTGATATTCTTCAGAATGAACTTAAACCTATCTTCAGCAAGGGGTTTTGTAAAGATATCAGCCCATTGATGGTCTGTATCCACAAAGTTTAAAGATATAACACCCTTCTGAACATAGTCCCTTATGAAATGATGTTTAATCTCAATATGTTTAGCTTTTGAATGTAAGATAGGATTCTTAGATAAACATATAGCAGAAGTATTATCATAGAAAATAGGAATGTTACTCTCATATATCTGATAATCTTCTAACTGACTTCTCATCCAGAGCATTTGAGTGCTACAACCAGCAGCAACAACATATTCTGCTTCTGTTGTTGAGAAGGCAATAGTAGCTTGCTTCTTTCTGTACCATGAGATCAGATGACTTCCAAGAAATTGGCAACTTCCAGAAGTGCTCTTCCTTTCAATTCTATCTCCAGCATAGTCAGCATCACAGAATCCTACTAAGTTGTATTCTTTGGATCTTCTATAAACTAAACCAACATTAGTAGTACCTTTCAGATACCTCAGAATTCTCTTAACCGCAGTAAAATGAGATTCTCTCGGATCTGATTGGAATCTAGCACACAAACAAACACTGAAGAGAATGTCAGGTCTAGAAGCAGTTAGGTATAGAAGAGATCCAATCATACCTCTGTACAACTTCTGATCTACCTTCTTACTTACCTCATCCTTACCTAGGACACATGTTGGATGCATAGGAGTTTTGGCTTCTTTACTTTCAGAGAGATTAAACTTCTTCAGAAGTTCTTTCACATACTTCGTTTGATGAACATAGGTTCCATCAGAAGTTTGGTTGATTTGAATCCCAAGGAAATACTTGAGTTCTCCCATCATGCTCATTTCAAATTCAACCTGCATAGACTCAGCAAACTCCTTTCCAAGTGTAGCATTAGATGTTCCAAAGATGATATCATCAACATATATTTGACATATTAAAATATCCTTTTTAAAGGTTTTACAAAAGAGAGTAGTGTCCACTTTTCCTCTAGTGAAACCATTTTCCAGAAGGAAATAACTTAAACGTTCATACCAAGCTCTAGGAGCTTGCTTCAATCCGTATAATGATTTCTTTAATTTAAAAACATGATTTGGAGACTTGGAGTCTTCAAAACCAGGAGGTTGATGGACATAAACTTCTTCATCTATATAACCATTTAAGAAGGCACTCTTGACATCCATCTGATAAAGAGTGATGTTATGTTGAGTGGCAAAAGAAATTAATAGACGAATAGATTCTAACCTGGCCACTGGTGCAAAGGTTTCTGTGTAGTCAATCCCTTCTTGCTGACTATAACCTTGAGCAACCAGTCTGGCTTTGTTTCTTACCACTTCTCCCTTCTCGCTTAGCTTGTTTCTGAATACCCACTTAGTGCCGATGATGTTAAATCCTTTTGGTCTAGGAACCAAGTCCCATACATCATTCCTTGTAAACTGATTGAGTTCTTCTTGCATGGCAATTATCCAGTCTGGATCTTCTAGAGCTTGATCAACAGAAGTTGGCTCGATCAAAGAAACAAGACCTAATTGACAGTCTGCATTGTTCTTAAGGAATGCCCTTGTTCTGATGGGATCGTCTTTCTTCCCAAGGATCACATCTTCTGAATGAGCTGATGCAAGTCTGGGTGATCTTCTGACTGTTGGCTCTTCAGAAATCCTAAGATTCTCTAAAGATGCAGCAATTTGATCTTCTGATCCATTGCTTCTGAGACTATCAGCTTATGCAGCTTTGCTTCTTGGTTCTACTGCTTCTGATATATCAATATCAAAATCTGCAAAATTCTCAAACTGCTTTGGTTTATCAAGACCAAGCTTATCATCAAACCTGATATTGATTGATTCTTCTACAATCAATGTTTCAGTATTGTATACTCTGTAGCCTTTAGAGCGTTCAGAATATCCAAGAAGGAAACACTTTTGTGCTTTAGAATCAAACTTACCAAGATGATCTTTAGTATTCAGAATAAAACATACACATCCAAAAGGATGGAAATATGAAATGTTGGGCTTTCTGTTCTTCCATAATTCATAAGGAGTCTTATTTAGAATAGGTCTGATAGAGATTCTATTCTGAATATAACACGCAGTGTTTATTGCTTCTGCCCAGAAATGCTTAGCCATATTGGTTTCATTGATCATGGTTCTGGCCATTTCTTGTAGAGTCCTATTCTTTCGCTCTACAACTCCATTTTGCTGTGGAGTTCTAGGACAAGAGAAATCATGGGCAATACCATTTTCTTTGAAGAACTCCTCAAAGAATTTGTTCTCAAATTCACCACCATGATCACTTCTAACCTTTATGATTTTGCACTCTTTCTCAGATTGGATCTGAGTGCAGAATTCAAAGAACACTGAATGAGACTCATCCTTGTGTTTTAAGAACTTTACCCATGTCCAGCGGCTATAATCATCTACGATGACTAATCCATATTTCTTCCCTCTGACACATGCTGTTTTGACTGGGCCAAACAGATCAATGTGCAAGAGTTCTAACGGCCTTGAGGTAGACACAACATTCTTAGACTTGAATGCAGGTTTGGAGAACTTGCCCTTCTGACATGCTTCACAAAGAGCATCTGATTTGTATTTCAGATTTAGGAGTCCTCTGACCAGATTTAGTTTGTTAATCTGAGAAATCTTTCTCAAACTAGCATGTCCTAATCTTCTGTGCCAGACCCATTGCTCCTCAGAAACAGACATAAGACAAGTCACCTTCTGCTTCTCAAGATCAAAAAGATCAATCTTATAAATGTTATTCTTTCTCTTGCCTGTAAATAGGATTGAGCCATCCTTCTGACTTACAGCCTTGCAAGACTTTTGATTGAAGATTATATCATAACCATTGTCACTTAATTGACTTATGGACAATAAGTTATGCGTTAATCCTTCTACAAGAAGTACATTAGTTATGGAAGGAGAGTTACCAAGACTTATGGTTCCAGAGCTAATGATTTTGCCCTTCTGATCTCCTCCAAACTTGACTTCTCCACCTGGTTTAAGCACCAGGTCTTGGAATGTAGACCTTCTTCCCGTCATGTGTCGCGAGCACCCAGAGTCCAGGTACCATGACATTTTGCTTTTTGTCCTCTTTGCCGCCAAGGATATCTGCAACAGAAATTATCTTCTCCTTAGGTACCCACAATTTCTTGGGTCCTTTCTTGTTAGTTCTCCTCAAGTTATGATTGAACTTGGGTTTAGCAAAATATTTCACAGGAGGAACAGCATGATATTCTTTAGGTTTGTCAGCATGATATTTCTTAGGATGTGTCACATGCTTCTTGGTGTGAACAGTGTTAAAACTCTGTGCATGTGAAGTGAACCTAATATCATGTGCATGGCCATATTTGAACTGATCATACAATGGCTTGTATGTGATCTTCAGATCATCAATAGGTTCAAATTTATGTGAGGTATCACCCTCATAGCCAAAGCCAAACCTTCTGTTTCCAGAAACACCATATATCATAGAAGCAAGATGACTTCTGCCAATACTTCTAGATAAGAACTTTCTGAAGCTCGAGTCATATTCTTTCAGAATATGATTCATGCTAGGAATGGATTTTTCTGTTTCAGAAGGAGATCCACTATCTTTGGATAGATTTAAAACTTTTTCCTTCAGTTCAGAATTTTCCAATTCCAGCTTCTTAGTTTCAAATTCAAACCGCTTCTTCAGCTTTTTGTATTTGATACTAAGATGAGCCTTGAGTTCCAGAAGTTCTATTAAACTGGAAACTAACTCTTCTCTAGATAGTTCATAAAATACCTCTTCAGAATCTGATTCTGATGTAGATTCTGATCCATCATCTTCTGTAGCCATCAGCGCGAAGCTGGCTTGCTCTCCTTCAGAGGTTGATTCTGATTCTGATTCAGAATCATCCCATATTGCCATAAGACCTTTCTTCTTATGAAACTTCTTCTTGGGATTCTCCTTCTGAAGTTTTGGACACTCGTTCTTGTAATGTCCAGGCTCATTGCACTCATAGCAGACAGCCTTCTTCTTGTCAGATCTTCTGTCACCAGAATATTCTCCTCGTTCAAATCTCTTTGAACTTCTAAAGCCTCTGAACTTCCTTTGCTTGCTCTTCCAGAGTTGGTTTACCCTTCTGGAGATCATGGACAGTTCATCTTCTTCTTCAGATTCTGATTCTTCAGGATCTTCTTCTCTAGCCTGAAAAGCGTTAGTACATTTTTTAACATTTGATTTTAACGCAATAGACTTACCTTTTTTCTGAGGCTCGTTTGCATCCAGCTCTATTTCATGGCTTCTCAAGGCACTGATAAGCTCTTCCAACGAAACTTCATTCAGATTCTTGGCAATCTTGAATGCAGTCACCATTGGACCCCATCTTCTTGGTAAGCTTCTGATAATCTTCTTTACATGATCAGCCTTGGTGTAGCCTTTATCCAGAACTCTTAATCCAGCAGTTAGCGTTTGAAATCTTGAGAACATCTTCTCAATGTTTTCATCATCCTCCATCTTGAAGGCTTCATATTTCTGGATTAGAGCAAGAGCTTTAGTCTCCTTGACTTGAGCATTTCCCTCATGGGTCATTTTCAATGACTCATATATATCATAGGCCGTTTCCCTGTTAGATATCTTCTCATACTCAGCATGAGAGATAGCATTCAGCAAAACAGTTCTACATTTATGATTATTTTTGAAAAGCTTCTTCTGATCATCATTCATTTCTTGCCTTGTAAGCCTTACGCCACTAGCTTTCACTGGATGTTTGTAACCATCCATCAGAAGATCCCATAGTTCACCATCTAGACCAAGAAAGTAACTTTCCAGTTTATCTTTCTAGTATTCAAAGTTTTCACCACCAAATACTGGTGGTCTAGTATAACCATTGTTTTGCTCTGCAGAGCCAGATGTAGATGCAGGTGGATCTGTTGGAATTTCACCAGCCATCTTTTACTGAAGCATTTTTCTCTTCCTGAATCTTTTCTAAACACGGTTAAGTGCTTGCACCTTAGAACCGGCGCTCTGATGCCAATTGAAGGATAGAAAAACACTTAGAAAGGGGGGGGGGGTTGAATAAGTGTAGTCTAAAAACTTGAACGATAAAAACAATTTGCACAGTTTTTTTTTATCCTGGTTCGTTGTTAACTAAACTACTCTAGTCCACCCCCACGGAGTGATTTACCTCACCTGAGGATTTAATCCACTAATCGCAACAGATTACAATGGTTTTCCACTTAGTCCGCGACTAAGTCTTCTAGAGTATCCTGATCACGACCTGATCACTCCAGGAACAAATGCTTAGACACAAGCTAAGACTTTCTTAGAGTATCCTGACCACCACGTGATCACTCTAATTACAACTGCTTAGACACAAGCTAAGACTTCCTAGAGTATCCTGATCAACACTTGATCACTCTAGTTACTTACAAATTAATGTAATCAAATAAGAGTTTTACAATGCTTCTGAAAAGATATAATCACAACAGTGATATTTCTCTTAAAGTTTAAGCTTAATCTCACTAATATATTACAACAGCAATGTAGTGAGCTTTGATGAAGATGAAGTTTCTGAGCTTTGAGTTGAACAGCGTTTCAGCAAGTTTTTCAGAATAAGTTCGTTCAGAATTGGTAACCTTGCTTCTCATCAGAACTTCATATTTATAGGCACTTGAGAAGATGATCGTTGGGAGCATTTAATGCTTTGCGTATTCTGTACAGCATTGCATTTAATGTTTCACTCTTTTGTCAACTACCTCGAGCTTTGTTCACGCTGTGTCTACTGACGTTGCCTTTAATAGCTTCTAACGTTCCTTTTGTCAGTCAGCGTAGCCTGCCATCTTGTACTTGCTTCTGATCTAATGTTTGTGTATACAACGTTTGAATATCATCAGAGTCAAACAGCTTGGTGCAGAGCATCTTCTTGTCTTCTGACCTTGAAGTGCTTCTGAGCGTGATACCATGAGAACTTCAGTGCTTCTGCTTCTGATCTCAAGTTCTTCTGATGCTTCCATAGACCCATGTTCTGATTCTGCTTTGACCATCTTCTGATGTCTTGCCAGACCATGTTCTGATGTTGCATGCTGAACCTTCTGAGACAAAGCTTCTGAGCGCTGATTTGTGCATACTCTTTATATATTTCCTGAAAGGGAAATTGCAATGTATTAGAGTACCACATTATCTCACACAAAATTCATATCCTTGTTATCATCAAAACTAAGAATATTGATCAGAATAAATCTTGTTCTAACACTTCGTGCATGGCCTTTCTGCGGTCGCAAAAGTGGACCGTTCGGGGAAACCTGTTGTGGACGAAGATTGGGAGATCGTTAGGGAACCGGGAGTGATCAGTATAAAGGAAATCCTGGCTAGTGGGACTGATGAGGGCGCATTTGCCTATCTGGGTATCTTCCCCTCTCCCATTTGTTTTGTTATTTTAACTTGTCATTTTGTTGTTGTAGCTTTTGGTAGTGATCTTATGACGGACTGATCCTCATGTTTTTATTTTTCTTTGCAGAGTCGATGGATCGGGCGCGTCATGAACAGATGCTCAGACAGGCGAGCAAGGCCAAGGGGATTGTCAAGAAGAGTGCTGGCCTTAGGTTGGCTGCGGTGCAGAGGTCTCCGGCGACGGGTTCGGGCACTTCCTCTTCCTCCCCAGCTGCTGTTGGTTCCCCGTTGCGGGCTTCTGACCAGGGTGAATCCCTGAGGTCGGTCAGCGGACGGATCCGGATACACTGGTCCGTCACAAACGGCAGAGGGTCGAGGCCGTGGATCTGACTCAGGAAGATGCCGGCGAATCTCTTCATATTGAAGGTTTGGAGCCTTCCGTTCAGCAAAGATTCTTGGGGCAGGATGCTTCAGCTGTGGTTCGGGTGCTTGAGCTGGCTACCCTTTATGCTCGTTCGGCGCCCTTATCTGCGGAAGCGGTGAGGCTGCTCGAGGAGGATGTTAAGGTGAAGACGTCTACTCTGGTGGAATGAGACCAGTTGTTAAGGGAGCATGGTGAGGAGCTGGCGACCGTGAAGGCTCGACTGAATACGAAGGAAGATGCCCTGGCGGACGTGCAGGGCCAGTACACTTTGCTCTCTCGTACTCTGTATGGAGCGATGTTATCTTCCTCGGTGAAGGAGGCTTCTCTTCGCCGTTCTCTGGCTCCTGCTGAGGATGAGACGGAGGAGGAGAGGGATTTCTTGACCCGGGCGGATTTGATCCAGTACATCAGAGTCTTGGGAGGTGATTATGTCGCTGCTGCCGAAGACACCTACAATTCCACAGTGGCCCAACTTAAATTGAAGAATCCTGGGGTGGAGTTGGTGACTGAGGGCACCGGGCCGTATCATCGTGTGGAGGGTGACCAGATTGTTTCTCCGGTCTTCGGGGAAGAGCCAGCGACTCAGGAAGCCGAGGAAGTTCAGATGGAGGAAGGTGCTTGAAGGTTTTCTGTTTTAAATGTTTAAGTGTTGGGCCTGCGAGCCTCTTGTTTTTTTGTAATGCTATTCCGGGAGGTATGCCCCCCGTTTTGGTTTTGTAAGTATATTACTGGCTCGGTCTTCGCGGCTGTAGTTGGGCACAATCCCGGGCTTTTTGCTCGTTTTTCTTAAGAAGTACTTAGTTTTTAACGTTTATCGTTCGCTGTGCCCATTTCTTGGAGTCTGTGTGCATGTGTTTTGATTTCTTGGGTGGTGTGACGTTGGTTTCCAATGTCTTTATCCTTTAATTACTTTTTCCATTTCCCAAGCGTTTCTATCCCTCTTC
This sequence comes from Vicia villosa, assembly GCF_029867415.1. Taxonomy (NCBI): domain Eukaryota; kingdom Viridiplantae; phylum Streptophyta; class Magnoliopsida; order Fabales; family Fabaceae; genus Vicia; species Vicia villosa. Next base: position 118,003,012 of record NC_081181.1, on the reverse strand, counting down.
TTCTTCTATAAAAGGAGGTTTCATGGGCCTTTCTTTCTTCATTTTTACGCAGGGATGGGTGGCACTAAAGGAGGAAAGGTTTCTTCAACCTCGTGCTCTCGTGGAGTGAAGAAGATGAATGAGAAGAAGAAGGTTTCGAACGGCTCTGCTTCTCGTTCCCAGGGGGTCTGGGGCGCGGATGCTCAAGCTCAGCCGTCTGGCGTGAGGGTCGTGGTTGATGCTGATGGTTCTGAGACTGAGTGGGATGAAGATTGGTATCAGTATCTTCATTCGGAGGAATTTTTCTGTCGGGCGGAGTAAAGCGTTTTCTTTTTATTTGTTGTTTGTTTTGTAACTCCCATGAATGATGAATAAAGTGTTGTTGTTGTGTTTTCCGTGTGTTTATCAGTTTTTTATTTTGCTTATTTGGAAGATTTTCTCGACTGTAACGTATTGATCGCCAAGTGTATGGAATTATGGTCAATTGCTGGGGACATGTGCCTGGCGAGGGGGTGAGTCTCGGATTTCGTTGTGCTGAGTTCCAAGCCTCAAGGCGTGAACGATCCCCTCGCGAGCGGGGTGTTCTTCCGACATGGTACTTGTTTACGACGGGAGTGCTCGGTATTCGTGCCCCCCCCCGAAGGACAAGGAGTCCGCTTGATTAAGAGAGCGGACTTTTGTCTTTTTGTTTTATTTCTTTAGGTGCTCAGCGTGTACCCGGGCTGCACCTGTGTTTTAGCTGTAATATTGTTTGAGCTTTTCAGCGTTCCAAGGTCGAGCGAGTTCTTCTCCTTGCAGGTTTTCCAGATAATACGCCCTGTTTTCGGTCTTTGCTCGGACGCGATAGGGGCCCTCCCAGTTGGCGGCCAGTTTGCCCTCTCGGGAGTCTTTGTGGTTTCTTTTGAGTACTAGGCTGTCTACCTCGAATTCCCGTTTAATGACCTTTGCATCGTGTCGTAGGGCAATTTTTTGCTTGAGCGAGGCTTCGCGCAGTGCGGCTCCCGTTCGGATTTCTTCGACCAGGTCGAGCTCTTCTCTAATTGCCTCGAGGTTGCCTTCTGTTTCGAGGGGTTCCTCGGTGCGCCTGGTGGACACGTGCACTTCGACGGGGATCACGGCCTCTGTCCCATATGTAAGTCAGAAAGGGGTTTCCCCGGTGGTAGAGTATGGGGTGGTATGATAGGCCCAGAGGACGCTGTGTAGTTCCTCTAACCATCCCTTTTTGCTCTCGTTTAGCCTTCTTCTAATGCCCCTCAGGATTACTCTGTTGGCGGCCTCGGCTTGCCCATCGGTGACGAACTCTTGAAAGCACCCATCGGTGAATTGGGCACCGTTGTCGGTGATGATGGCCAGAGGTATGCCGAATCGGGCGAGGATGTTCCTTTTGTAGAAACAGAGTACGTTCAGAGATGTGATTTTGGCCAACGGTTTGGCTTTGATCCATTTGGTGAAGTAGTCGACCGCGACTATGAGGTATTTGTTCTGATTGCTCCCGGTCACGAACGGACCAAGGAGATCCATGCCCCACCAGGCGAATGGCCAAGGAGACGACAAATACTTGAGTTCGTTGGGGGGTGCGAGGTGCATGTCCCCAAAGCACTGGCATTTGTCGCATCTTTTTACGTATTCTTTGGCGTCCTGTTGCATGGTGGGCCAATAGTATCCGGCCCGGAGTACTTTCCGAGCGAGGGATCTTCCTCATAGGTGCTGGGAGTTGATTCCTTCGTGTATTTCTCGGAGTATGTGGGGGCCCGTGCCCTCGTCGATGCATTTAAGGAGAGGTATAGAGAATCCTCGTCTGTAGAGCCGATTTTTGATCAAGACGTACGAGCAGGCTCTCCTTTGGATTACAGAGGCCTCCTTGAGATCGGCGGGCAGAAGGTCGCTTGTTAAATAGTTGTATACGGGGGTCATCCAGCAGGATGCGTCTCCGATTACGTTTACGAGTGCTAGCCCGGGCGAAGGATCAGTGCTGGGTTTTGGTAGTATTTCTTGGATCACGGATTTGTTGCCCCCTTTCTTCCTTGTGCTGGCTAGCTTTGACAGGACATCCGCTCGAGAATTGTGTTCTCTTGGGATATGTTTTATTTTGGCGCTCCTGAATCGGGCCAGTCTTCCGCGCACGAGGGTTAAGTACTCGGCGAGGGTCTCGCTTTTGACTTGATATTCGCCCGAGATGTGGGAAGCGACCAGTTGGGAGTCAGTGAACACCTCAATTTCCTCAGCTTCTAGGTCGTTTGCAAGGCGCAATTCGGCGAGCAAAGCCTCGTATTCGGCCTGATTGTTGGATGTTGGGAATGAGAGGGAGAGGGACACTTCTATGAGGGTCCCTTCCCCGTTTTCCAGGATAATTCCTGCCCCGCTCCCGGATGAGCTCGATGCTCCGTCCAAGTATAGGGTCCATCTTCGGGCATTGTTGTTTGTTGTTTCGGGAAAAGCCATTTCGGCCACAAAATCTGCTAGGACCTGTGCTTTGAGGGCCTTTTTTCCCTCGTACTTTATGTCGAACTCTGCGAGTTCTAGCGACCAGCGGAGCATCCTCACGGCCATGTCTGGACGCGCAAGCAATTGTTTTATGGGTTGCTCGGTTCGCACGATTATAGTGTGGGCCAGGAAGTAGTGCCTGAGTCTTCTTGCTGCAGTCACTAGTGCGAGCCCGACTTTTTCGATCTGTTGGTATCTAACTTCGGGTCCTTGGAGCGCTTTGCTCGTGAAATAAATGGGTCTCTGACCCTCTGGGGTTTCTCGTATTAAGGCTGCACTGACGGCCTCGGTGGCCACGGCGAGGTAGAGATACAAGGTCTCTCCAGCTTCGGGTCAGGATAAGACTAGTGGGCTTAAGAGGGCTTGCTTGAGATGGGAGAGAGCGCGCTCGCATTCCTCTGTCCATTCGAAGGCGGTTTCTTTATGCAGGAGTTTGAACAGGGGCAGGGCATGTTGAGCGAATTTGGCCACAAATCTGGATAGTGACGTGAGCATGCCGTTTATTGTTTGGATTGATTTCTTCGAGTTCGGAGTGGGTAAGCCCGAGAAGGCCCTGCATTTGTCCGGATTCGCTTCGATTCCTCTTTCGGTTAGATAGAAACCGAGGAATTTTCCTGCTCGAACGCTGAAAGTGCACTTCTCGGGGTTGAATCTCATTTTGCACTTTCGGGCTTGCTCGAAGACTTTTTTGAGGTGGGCGGCATGATCGTTTTCTTTTTGGGATTTGACGATCATGTCGTCCATGTAGACTTTGAGCATATCGCCAATTTCGGCTTGGAACACTTTGTTCATCATGCGTTGGTACGTTGCGTCGGTGTTCTTCAGACTGAAGGGCATTACATTGTAGTAATAGTTGCCCGATTCGGTCATGAAGGCCGTGTATTTTTTGTCAGTTTTAGACATGGGTATTTGGTTATACCCGGAATATGCATCCATAAACGATAGTAATTTAAAACCGGCGGAATTATCAACTAGTTTGTCTATATTGGGTAGGGGATACGCGTCTTCCGGGCAAGCCCTATTAAGGTCGGTGTAGTCAATGCACATGCGCCATTTTCCATTTGATTTTTTAACAAGTACAACATTGGAGAGCCAAGTGGTGTACTTGGCCTCTGATATAAATTTCACCTCTAGGAGGTCTTTTACAGCTAGTTCGGTCGCGGCCGTTTTCTCTGGTGATTGCTTTCTCCTCCTCTCGGCGACAGCCTTGCAGGCGGGGTCGATAGTCAGGTGATGGAAAGCCACTTCTGGGTCGAGTCCGGGCATCTCGGTTGCGCTCCAGGCGAACAGGTCTGCATTCTCGCGGAGGCAAGCTTTGAGTTGTCTTTTGGCAAGCTCCGGTAAGTCTGCTCCGATTTTGACTCCTCTGGTCGGATCCTCCCCGAGGGCTACGAGCTCGAAATCTCCGTCTGGAATCGGCCGGAAGCCCTCCTCTGATGTCCCCGAGTGTGTGCCCTGCTCGGGTTCCTTAAGGAAGCGGCTGTCTAGGTCGACAGTGTCGATGAGCGGGATTGGTTTGTTGAGCTCGAAGATGATGGTCGCTGCTTTGTCCTGAGGGGCTATCTTTATCGAACTTAGGCCTTTGGCGGAGGCTTCGAAGCATCTTCTGGTTGCTTCGATGTCACCGTTGAGTGTCGCGACATGTCCTTTGGCCGTGTAATACTTGAGTTTGAGGTGCACGGTTGAGGGGACTGCGATTAACTCGGCCAGGGTCGGGCGTCCCAGGATGCACTGATAGATTGAGGGGCAGTCGATGACCAGGAATTGGACTTTGACGACCCTCGAGGTTTCTGCCGATCCAATGGAAACGGTGAGCTCGACGAACCCCCATGGTTTTGTCACAGTGTCGTTGAAACCTTATAGGTCTGATCCTACATAGGGGGTAAGATGGCTGTCGTCGAGCTGTAGTATTTTGAACAGTTGGGAGTACATGATGTCCATCGAGCTCCCTTGATCGACTAGTATGCGTCGCACGTCAAAGTTGGCCATCCGAGCCCGGATGAGGAGGGGGATGGTCGCGTTGGGCGCTCCGCCGGGCAGTTCCTCTTTGTAGAAATTTATAGAGGATGGGCTGCCTCTGGCGTGGTCGAGAGCAGCGGCTTTGGTCGAGCTGGCGGAGAGTAGCTTGTCGAATTTTCGTTTTACGGATCCGGCGGTGAGTTTGATGAATCCCCCGCCGGATATGACCATGGCGGAGGGGAACATTTCCCATGAGCTGTGAGGAGAGGGGCGGTTGACGCTCTGGCCCAATCAGGGAGGTAAAAGTCTTCTGGCCTAGTGACGCTCATGGCTACTTGCATGGCGGGCGTATCCTCCGTCGGCTTTTCCTCGGTGATCTGTTTGGCTTCTTTGGCAGCCTCTTGCTTCTTCGCGTATTGCTTCAGGTGCCCCTCCCGGATCAATATTTCTATGGCGTCCTTCAGGTGGATGCAGTCCTCAGTGTTATGCCCGTGGCCCTTGTGGAATCGGTAGAACTTCGATTTATCCACGTTTGGTCGCGCCGGCATGGTCTTAGGGAAGCGGACCTTGCCCGTCTAAAATTCGGCGTTCGCGCATTTGTTTAGGATGCGTTCCCTCGAAGCATTGAGCGGGGTGTACTCTCGGAACTTCCCGGCTGGGGCTTTGTAGTCCTTGGGATCTCGGCCCTTGTCGTCTTTCTTTTTGTCCGTTCCCCGACGGGAATCGTCTTGCCGGATATTTTTACTACTTTCTTCCTGCCTGGAGTTACGGACTGCATGAGCGGCTTCCTTTTCCTCATATTGTATATATGCATGGGCTTTGAGGAAGAATTCGTCCAGAGTGGTCGGTGTTTCGATTCCGACGGCTGTGGCGAAGTCTGAGCGTGGCCGGAGGCCTCGCTCGAGCAAGAATTTCTTCATATGGGCGGTAGTGGATACCTGCACGGCTTCCTTGTTGAATCTTTCTATATAAGCCCGTAGGGACTCGTCTTTTCCTTGGATGATGGCTTCCAAGGAGGCTTCGGACTTGGGGTGTCTTCGGGAGGCCGTGAAGTGTTTGGAAAAAAGTTTCCCGAGCACCTTCCACGAAGTGATGGATTCATCAGGCAAACTTTTATACCAAGTCATGGCTCCTTTGCGCAGGGTAGTAGGGAACAAACGGCATTTGATGGCATCGGGCACCCCTCTGTAATCTAGAAGGGCGTTGATGTTCTCTATGTGCTCGTCTGGATTGGTGGTCCCGTCGTATGTGCCTAGCGGCGGGGGTTTTTCAAAACCGGCCGGAAGGGGTGTTTCCAAGATTGAGTGGGACAGAGGGCCTCTGTGCTCCTCGTCATCGTCGCTGGCGGAAGGAGTGGAGGATCGGCTGCGACTCCCCCTGTGTCGCCTATGGTTATCGTCGTGCTTTTCCGGAGGTGACCGGGATCTTCTTTTTGGTCGAGGGGAATGTGATCGGTGTCGGAAGCGGTGGTTGCTTGACCCTTTCTTGGAGGCGGGACCTGCGTTCTCCCTGGAGGAGGGCGAACGAGGGCATTTCTTGGGAACCATGTCGGGCTGAGAGCGAGGTTTGTGACCGGGGGGAGTCTTTGAACGGCGTTTTTGCTCGAGTGCCCCGATCCTGTCTTTGAACGGCGTTTTTGCTAGAGTGCCCCGATCATGGGCAAGAGCGGTCAGAACGGCGGTCATGGTCTGGTCCTGGGGGGTCTGACCTTTGGAGAGGAAAGGGTTGCCCAGAATCTCTTCGTGGTTGTCCTTCCCTCCTGTATTCTCGAGGCTCTGGAGTGTATCGTCTTGGAGATCTCTTGAGGAAGGAGATGTTGTGGCACCGTCGCGAGGGACGGTGTTCCTGGATGGAGGTATGACGACGGAGATGTCGTTTTTGTTGAGTACCCTAGCGTCTAATGAAGAGGAGTCTTCGTTATTGCCAGCCATGAATAATAGTTGATTAGAGTTTTGGTTCCTAGGTTCTTGTAGGAGGCAAGAATGGATCAAGAAGGTGCAAGAAGAGGAATGGGGGAGCTGGATTTTCTCACAGACGGCGCCACTGATCTTACCGAGCAGATCAGATGGACACCAACAATGAAGGTTTGAAATTCGGAACAGTTGAGAGGGAAAAAAGGGGTTGTACCTGCAAGGCACTTCAATGCCAAAGTAAGTATGTGTTCCACAAGGTACAACAAAGTGAGAGAAATTTGGGGTAAGAAAAGATTACCTTGCCCTCTGTGGCGAGAGGGCTATTTATAGGGTGTCCTTATGCGGAATTGACTCTTCCTTCTATGGCGGAGATTTAGGTGACGCGCGAGCTGGCTGCTTACCGGGCACGAGGCTCTCTCGTGGTCGGTTGTCCTGGGCGTTTGCCCGGAACGGTCCGGGATAGGCTGCCACGCGTGGCCTAAGGCGCCTTGGGCCGAAGGTTGGATAGGCCCAATTAGAATGATTGGGTCGGTCCAGAACATATAGTAACATTAAATTGATCGATTAATTTACCAATGGCATATTTGGAATATTAATATTCTTGTATTTGACGATGTATTTTTGGTTGAATGTACGGTTTATCACTTTTATTTTATTTAGTTTATGTTTTAATTTATGTGTTAATATATAAAGTAGCATTTAATTGATCGATTAATTTACCAATGATAAATTTGGAATATTAATATTCTTTTATTTTACGATGTATTTTTGGTTGAATATACGGTTTATCACCTTTATTTTATTTAGTTTGTGTTTCAATTTATGTGTTAATACGGTTTATCATTTTTATTTTATTTAGTTTGGGTTTTAATTTGTGTGCTAATAAAATTGGATACGTCAAATTTAGAATATTGGAATATTTTTTATATGCATATCCGAATTAACCAAAATTCCAAATTTTGGAAAGTATTTTTTCAGAAATGCATCTCCGAAAAAATACCTGACACTTTAAATCCAACGTTTAAATTAGAAAATAAGTGCTTCCGGAAATGCATATTTGAAAACACCCAAAAATGAGTGTTTTCGGAGATGCATCTCCGATTTCTCAAAAAATCTAAAAGAAAAATACTTCACAAGATATATCTTTGAAGCAAAAATATTTTAGAATTTTCAGCGGGAATTATTCCTACGAAATTAAAGAAAAATCATATGTATTCAACTGAGATTCCAAAAGAAATCCTATGGCCTCGCTAAAGGAAATCTTATGTATTCAAGTGAGATTCCAAGAAAACATCTTCAACTACAAATAAAGGTAGAAACATTGAACTCAAGATAGGATTGGAATGTGCCGGTTAAAGGTTTGAGTATAATTGTTCTAAACTAGACAATAAGTTGCCACAAATCTAATACCACACGTCTTTTAGCCTATTTATGCTCCACATCATCTTGATTACAGTTCAGCGATTTCGGGCACGCATCCGGGCTCAACCCTTTATTTTGTTGTATATTCCTCCTCTAATAATTAATTTTTAGATAACACCAAAAACGAAATTAATAATTTTTAAATAAAATTAAAGGCAAAATTAATATAAATAGGGTGTAAAATTTTGAACAAAATCAAGGACAAAATTTTGCTTGAGTAGTTAACACATTAATATAAATTATCATGATAATTAACACATTAATGATCAAGGGCAAAATAAGATTTTACATTAATAATCATGGGCAAAATTATTAATGTGTTAATTATTCATGATACTATATAAAAAGAATCAAAAAGTGAACGAATAGTCAACTGTCACGTAACACGTGATTTTACACTAATAGTCCTTTTTGTAATTTTGCTTGCAACTTATTTCAAATGTTTCGCCGCTGCCTCTATTTTGTTAATGAAGTTTAATTGTTAATTTTTGTCCCTCCATTTATTCAATCCTGACTCCGCCCCTGATAGCTGCAGCCTAACAAAAACTAGCTTTTGAAAAAAGGTTTATGTTTTGTAGATTTATAAATTTCACGCAAGAAGCCAAGAACTATTATCATAATATGCCGTATAATAATAGTAGTATTTTAAACTTGAATTATGAAAATTATTTGCTTTTTATAAAATTGTTATTATCAAAGTCCAATGACCTAAAGCTTACCGATAAAATCACTTTTAAAAAATCAAAGTCCGGAAAAAATAACGAAATAAACTGATAAATTTTCAATCTGCCTTTTTATATTACACAAAAATGTTAAAATATACTACTCCCTCCGTCCCAAAATAAGTGTCACATTTGCTTTTTAGGTTCATTGAATATTTAATGTATCTAGTCTGTATAGAGACCAGATACATAAAATATTCAATGAATCTAAAAAGTAAATGTGACACTTATTTTGGGACAGAGGGAGTATCTAATAATACGTGCTTCGTGTAACATGAAGGGGGCACATTAAAATATTATAATCAAGATATATAGTGCAAGCTCAACACAAAAAGAAAGCAACCCAAACAAATAAAAAACACAACTGAAATAGAAAAAACATAACCACCGACTAATGTCGTATTCGAGTTCAATCCCAATATCACCCATTTAGATCTCTCAAAAATTCGGATTAGTTTGATTGATATTAACAAGAAGAAATTTAACTTGATATCCCAAATTGAATATGATACCTTATCTTTTTACTTAATTCTCAAATTGCCCATGAATATATTTAGAGGTGATAAGAATGGAATTTTCGAAAACATACTAAATTTTCTGTATGAATTTTAAAAAAAAAAATTACACTATTGAAAATTTTTTGGTAAATTTTAAAAAGTGTTGTAATTTATTGAAAATTTCAAAAAAATTTATGGTGTAAAAAAAAATTATTGAAAATTCCAGTAAACATGAAAATAAATTTCAAAATTTTTTAGTAAAAACATAAGAATAATAGCATCCATCATTGGAGAGCGTCAAGTTTAATTTTTTGGGTGGCAGATTAAACTCTAACAAGAATGTTTAATTTTTTGGGTGGCAGATTAAATACTCTAACAAGAATGTTGAAGAAACAATAAGTCTCAGTATAATTAAGTTTTAGCCCGATTTATATTTGAGTTTTTGCCTGATTTATATAGATTGTTCGGAATTAGGTATGTGCAAAAAAAAAAAAAAAACTAACAGATGACTAGCAATTAGACATAACAACATAACCCGTTTCTATGAAGATCTACTCGAATTCGTCTTGAATTTGATGGATAATATTTGCTTTAACTAATTTTAAATTTAAATTTTTTTTTATTACAAATTTTTTTTTGATTTAAATATGTAATTTAATATTAGGAAAATGAAAATTCCTATTAAAAATAATTAACTCCACTACATATATGTTGGCGTAGGATTTAAATTTTAATTCTGTATCAAGAGTCATGTTTGGGTATGTATGAGATAAAAATCATCTCGGCTTCAAGATTTGGAGTGAGTTATTCAGAATTTGGAGTGAGGAACAAAGATTGTACTTAGATTCATGTTTGAGTATGGAAGAGATAAAAATCATCTCCTCATGCCTAATAGCATCCCATAATACCTTGAGTTATCTTAAAACAAAAACTCGTCTAAATAATTTTAAAAGATTAAATGTAGTGCATTGTCATTGCAAAATAGTTTAACTTCATCATCCGATAAGATTATAACATTTAGCCATGTCATATAAGGATTTTAAAATTAAAAATGTGACATATCGGAATACACGTCTTTGATTGTGATTGTTTGTCAATATAAAAATAAATATATCCCTACAATTTAATCCACACCAAAAAACAGTAGAACAATGTTATATTATATGATGTATTATAATTTCAATAATATTAAACTGCCCCGATGGTAAGTATTTTAGGAAAAGAAACAAACAACAAAATGAAGTTGTCGAACATTCGCCCAAAAGAATGCATAAAGCATTAAAATCCAATCCGTCAAATGCATCCGAGTACAAAATTGCAGAGAGATACACTCCTGTATGAAGATGGGGGTGTGCATATATTCTCCAAGGGGAAAACCTGCCACAGAAAACCGGTGTTTCAATACTTTAGAATAGCATGCAAATACTAGAAAGAAGCTGCCAAATAAAATGATAAAACATCAAATTTACACTACTAGAAAGGGTATTTTGATACCATAGAATTCTTGTTCTACTATAAAAGATGCATAGGTCAAACCTTGGAAAGAACCATATTACTAAAATAGAAAAATCTTGAAACAAGATGAGAATCATCATAACATCATACCTCAATGATCAGTCCAACTCCATTGGTACTTCTGGAATGTCAAATCTATCTTCTTCAATAGTCTTGTTAATAACAAATACTGGAGCGGGTATTGATTTGTCAAGGAAAGAGTGGGCAACAACACATTTTCTCACAAAATTAATATGGTTGGTTCGAAATAAGTTATTCGAATTAGACACGTGCTATATTTTAAAAAGATGTTCGGTTTGGATCAAGAAAACCCCTTCAACCAAAATGGGCAACCGCTGAGGTAAACCCTACACGCCACTTGAAGTAACAATAAAAAATGCCACTTGCAGTAACAATAGAAATTTTCACATGCATTTTCCTACTTTAAGCATGCCCTGATCCTAACTCAAGGCACACTGAACATGCAATGTCATTCATACCTAAACTTATGAAAGTAGAGTAGCAAAAGGGAAGGAAAAGAAATTAGGAAAAGGATATATATTGACATGAGATCATCCTCCTTTTCACCACGGTTACGGCTGTTGTTTAGCTCTCTACTTATTTCAGGTGTAACCTGTAGTAGGAAAATTAAAATCAGTCACAACCATAAAAGAAAACGAGATAAATAGGCTGTCAGATCTAGTGCTCTCACTAATGCATGATTTTGCTTTTCCAGAAGAATCTTTAGATTATCCTTATCTTCCTTCTGCAGTTCATTTTTGTACCTGAAACAAAAAGCCTTGGTCAGAAAAGGCTTAATATTCAAAAGTCAAAAGGACATCAATCATTGCTAGAACATTTGAGAGCTTAATCACTTGAAATCAATAGATATTTTTTTATAAGCAATATTAATAGAATATTGAATTAGATAATATGATGAACGTGTAAGAGAATAATATTTTCGTGGAATATTGTCCCTCCAACTACTCCAAATCAATGTGATTACAGAAATGATAAAAAGTGGGAAAAATATGTTGGGATAATCAACTCTCCGTTAAGAACTGACTTAGCTGAATGAAACATGAAGACAGGCTCTTTTCAATACCTCTAGTCCAAATCAATCATTCCTTTCTCCTCTCCATCTCATTCTATAGCTGTGATTGACCAGTGAAAGGGTGAAAAGTGATATCAAAAGTGGGACAGGATGAGAGGGGAGAAGCCCAAATATCATTCCAGTGTTTTATAATAGAAAAAATTCCTAAAATATCCCAAGCAAAATGCCCTGTCCTTTAAATTTCAAGAGAATTTTTTGAATATTTTGATATCATTGAGATGCAACACTATACGGCTGTGATACCCGCTATTATGGCCACTATAGCAGCAGCTATAACAACTGCTCCACTACTGTATATCCTGTAGTGGTTAAGGGACCCTGTGCTACACTACCGCCATAATGCACTATCTACTAACATGGTTTCTCCATATCCAAATTTTTCTTTTTTCCCACAATTCAATAAAATATTCAACTCCATTACTGGAGTTTCATTTTCCTAGTTAATGTTATATCAATCATGATCGAATTGAATATCCTGTAAAAAAACAGATACGTGCACAAAAATTAACATAAAATGGTGAAACTGACCTCTGCACAAATGCAAGAAGTGATTGGTGCCATATAACAGGCATTTTCCTAGTTTCATTTTCAAATCTCATGAAATGAGCAACAACTGCATCAACCACACGATACGGCAAAGCATATTTCTTCTCCAGAAAAAGCTTTATGAAATAGCTGCAATTATTATCACAATTAGCATCTATCAGATATTGGAGGGGGGGGGGGGAATGAGTTTGTGAGAAATCATCTAGTGCTCAATTTCAAAAGTGACAAATCAACATATTAATCAATTCATCAAAATGTGTTGTAATGTGATCAGCCCCTTTTCTAATAATCAAGATTGTGGTAATTTAAGTGTCAAAATATTATTAAAACTTAATTTATTGAACATCTAGCCTTAAAAAATGTCATTTTTCAAATTAGTGTATTGTGAACATATTTGAATTGTGTTTGCTTTTATTAGTCCCTAAAAGCATGTAATATTTCTCTGTTGAAAACTTAAAATGTTTCTTTGCAAGAGTTTAAATTCAAATAGGGCCCCACTAATGATTCTATTACCCAAATTGTATCATGACTATCATCTAACAAATGTCTACGATGATGAATACCTTGTAGTGCCACAATATTCCATCCCTGCAAGCTTCATTAGCGCAACACTGTATAAACATCCAGAAGTTAGGGTGAGTGTCGACATACTCAATAGAATTAAGTAAGCTTATAATTCTAATCACTATATGAAAGGTATACACTAAGTAACAACTTCTGGCAGGAACTTTTAGGCGCAAAGTTGCAATGTAAGCAAAATAGACTTTCCATAATTTTTTGACTTGCTTCAGTATTGGTAAATAGAGGAAAATATAACATAAAGAAACAAAATGGTTTTGGAAAAGAGAGTATTTCCTATTTAAAATTATTCAAAAATATCCATTTTCAGTTTATTAGAGTTGCTATGGGGAAAAAAATCTGGAAATCAAAGATTGCACAATCATCATGGACAATGAAAAAAGATGTAAGTTATATTACTGGGTAATGATAATAAGGCAATATTACAAAAGGTAACCACACACTTGCTTTCTTGGATCAAATTTATAAAAATTCAAGTTATGATTGATCAAGTTAACATACCTTGAATGGAGTGGGGGAATAGAACACTTTTCTATAATGCTTCCAAGAATGACTGCCTCCCTTAGAGTACATGTGCGTGACTGTACATAAAAAATAATGTCAAACCAGAACGGAAAAGAAATGATTATGCAGATTTCTAGGTTTGGTTTAGACCACTTCTGGTTTTAGGGGGTAAAGGTAAACGCTAAGAGTGTTCTGAGAGTTTAGCAAACCTAAAAAGAATTTTTTTTTTATGAGAAGTTAATACACTAAGGAGATATATATACTTATTTTTCAATGAATAATTACCTTATTTGAAATCCTTAAACAAAGCCCTTAAGAGTTAAGACACCCGTTGGCAATACCCTTATGTAAAATTTAATAAAAATAAAATAGTCTGTTCTCCTTCAATGGGTAGATTAAAAACCATGATTATCAGCAAGGGGTGTGTCCCATATAAATTATTAATTCCTTAAATAAAATGAAATGTATTTGTCATTCTACAATACATAAGTGAAGGTGAATATGCTTTCAAAAATAGTACCATAGCAAATATGCATATAGTTGTAAAAGCAACTACACAACGACAAAAACAAAAACAAAAATTAACAGAGAAGGCAACAAAAACAAAAATAAACAGAGAAGGCAACAAAAGCAAAAACAGGGGAGATTTATAAACAATATGACAAACCTAAAACTAAAAGATTATGTTTTCCCCATAATCATAGTGGCACATTTTACCTGTCAACTGCCAAGTACCTATGACCATTACTGCCAAATCATTCGCGGCATATCAATGAAATGACTAAAATCACCTATTTCTAGTTAACCCGCCATTCTACACCAATGTTATTTCATCTTTTCCAAACAGAATTCATACATTTAATTAATATTTTCAATTACACCCATTTTCAATTAATATTTTCAATTACACCCATGTTATTTCCTATAATTATAACAGAAAAACGAACACGGGTATAGTCTTTAGATGATATGAAACACATCAATTCCTCAACATCCAAATACATGAGTTTATTAATATCCCATTTTAGATTGCACAAACTGTAGCATCAGAAAGCTATTCCTTAAGATGTTCAGAAGCTTAAAGATGTATTACGATGGAATAACAGAACTTTACAATCAATTGAAGGATTAACAGAATATATCACAAAAAGAACTGAATAAAATACTGACCAATTATTAGTTAGAAACATAAAAATTAAAAACCTAGCAATAATTATGTACCTCGCACAGTGGAAACAGTATTCCCTTAAAGACAGCAGCAGGCTTGTACAATGCCTTTTTCAATGTTTGATATAAAGCAAAATGCAGTCGTTTGTTCTTTTTTATATCTTCTCTCACTCTTGGAAGCAACACAAGCCTGTAGAATCGCTCAGCCTTTTTTGCACCTAAATTCGAAGCAAAAATCCTAGTGGCTTGATAACAAGCATTTGCTGACCATTTTTCAGGTTCAGTAATATATAAGACCTCCTCCCAATTTTTCATTGAGGGGATGAATTTAAATGCCTTGGGGATTTTGCCTACTGTATATCTGCTGAGAAGAGTTGCAACCCTGCAATATGAAAGATGGCACCAGGAGTGATGCAAGATATAAAAACCTCATAGAAACCAGCTAAGTATCGTAATGGAAAAAAATTTGTCTATCTGATCGACATGTAGAATTTGAAATGGAAACTGTAAATACCCCTTGTAGACCTCGATTACAGATGTGTCCACTTTAGGCATTGGTCGATTCTCTGCAAACATAACAATTCATAAACGCCAAGAAAGAATAAAAATCAGAGCCCAAATCAAGCTGAAAACAATCAAATACAATAAAACAAAGATAAGGAAAGTAATGCAGATTAATATTATTACCTGAAGCAACAGTAAAATCATTTGCTTTTAATCTTTTAACCAAAACGTCTGCAAGTGTTGTTGTCTGGGAACCCGGGTCCTTGGATAGGAATGCATCCATCAGTTTCTCGTCATCCTCGTTGATTTCCTGAATTTCCAATAATCAAGACAGAATAATCAAAGTCACTATCATAAACAAAAAGGGTGAAAAGCAAATAAACCCAATACAGTACAAAATCATTAGCAAATAAAAATAACCATTACTAACAACTTTTTAGTTTCAACATCTAAGAAGAAAATGCACAATGCAGCTCCAGCCTATTTGGATTTGATTTATTTGAGCATATTGACTTGCTTAAACACTTGTAAGACAGTTTATGAAAGCTCTTGAAAACATCGTCATAGGACATGTACATAAACTGTTTTCAGCTTATTCTCTAAACTCTCTATCATAGCTCATGAAAACAGCTTATATGTAGCTTTTGAGTTTAAACGCGATGTTAACATTGAAATTTTCTGTTCAATTCACTTCTACATAAATTTATCCAAACATAAATCAATTTTCCTTCAACTTACTGTTAGCTATAATCAATTTTACATAATCAATTCATTTAAAATCAATTAATTTCACCGCATAACGAAACACAAGCTTAATTATTAATTAAGTTGATTACCCATAATATGCTATTCATCTCAAGTTCTAAACCTAATTCCTCATAAGCGCTAAAAGAGCCAAATTTGCATATAAACACAACACAAACTCATCCAAACAAAATAAAAAAAAATAAGAATCAACGAGAGAGATAGATATGACTCACATCAAATCCCCCAAATTGGCTTTGATTTTCATCGAACCCAGCAAACTCATCAATATCCTCAATACCATCCCCATTAATATCTTCCTCCACCTTGCGAGGCTCTTCTTCGAGTCCCTGGAACGAACTTCTGGTAACATTTTGCTCGTTAGTTTCGTCTTCATCTTCGACTTCCTTGAGCTGAATCAAAGCCTGTTTCATAATCTTAGAACTGATATGAGAATCAATGAGGTCCCCTTCCTGTTGGTGCTTTCTAGCAGCTTTGGAGGATTTCTTCGATTTGGCATATTCGGTACCTTCTGGAACGAAGGGTTCGGGGTTTAGAATTCTCTCCTTTCTCTTCTTCGCCATTGATGAATCTCTTGTTCTACTGAACTGCAAAAATCAACCGTAGTTTAGGTCTCGATTTTGGAGCTTTTGTGTATTTGTTTCTGCCGCTGCCTGGAGTTCACTGCAAGTTCACAAGAGCAGAGCCGCTATTATTTTTGTTTTAGGGCTTTTGTGTGTTTTTTAGGGTTTAATTTAAATTGTTGTTCAAAATAAAATATGATATATAATATGGAAAAATCCACAAGAGTTTGTAAAACAATTTTATACGTACAACCAATAAAACACTTTCCTTTTTTCTTAATACTCAAACCATTTGATTTTAGAAATAATTAAGGGTTAACTATATTAAGCCCCCCTACCATTATAGCGAATTTTGGTTTACGCCCCCTGAAGTTTTTTTTTATTAAATGTCCCTTATAAAACCTAAAACCTGGATTTACCAAACCTTTTTACCACATTTGCTGACTGGGCTTTGACTTGTTGATGTCACCACATGATATAACTGCATAAAAGCCAACGAAAACTCAAATTTTGAAACAAACTCACCCTATAACCTTATAACCTTCTAAGCTTCTCTGCAAAGTAAATATGGCAGTCTTTGAAGCAAACATAAAGAGCTCTCTACATCTTCGAAGCAACAGCTTACCCTCCACACGCATCCTCTTGTATCACAATTTGTGGATAATTTGCACAGACTAAAGAGTGTTGAAAGTACCTCTACAGTGTCATCGTCTTCAATATGCAACAAACTTAATGGCCCGCAAAGCTGATGCATTCTAAAAGAGCAGTCCGGGATTCTCTAGAATCAGAGACAAATGAATTTAAGAAGGTGGATTCTGACTTGCAGTTCCTCATCATCCATGGGCCTTCATCTACTGAAACTTTTCAAAGTCATATGGAAGATTTGGAGATATGCATTCAAACATCATCTCTCTTCCACTGTTCCCTATCCTATAATGGGCCTTCTTTTTAATACTGAATACTAATATCTAAGGATCAAATCCGATTCATTTTCCAATGTAATTTTAATATTGTTATGCGCAAGCTGCTAGAAGTGTAAAATACACAATTCAACCACAAACCTACAGCACATCCACACAACATGTGAAACACATTCTATGACATTACAGGTCATTCTTTCTGATGAAATATCTCTTTCAATCCCCTAAGTTCAATAACCAGGGCATTCTGCAAAAATAATCGCACAACTCTGCTTTTTATTCTTGTTGCTGAGAAACAAATAACAACGTTCCAGAATAAATGGAGGGAAGGGAGATGGATCCCTGAGCAGCTTGGCGTAATTCAGTATTTGGTTGAAGATTGAGCAAGCTAAAATATCTACATATATATTAGTAGATTTGATCGCAAACACATGCTGCTAAAGATTGATTGAGAACATGAACCAAAGGAATGTCATTAAGAAATGATTAAAATAAAGGAAATTTGAGATATCAAAGCTCAGGAAAAAATGGATAAATAAATAAATAAGTAAATAAGCAGAAATAAAAAATCACATATACCTAAGGCAGTGGACCATAGACCAGAAGTGCCTCAAGATATTTCTTCCCATTAATGTCATACACATAGCATCCCTGGAATAATAAATCAGGTAAATTACACACAAAAACTAGTTATTTTTTTTAATAAAAACAAAGTAAAACTTTATTTACTAATCCTATTAAAATCAAAGAAACATAGCATGGAAGTAATACACCTCAGATTTTTCAATAACCAAAGGATCCAAATCAGTAGCCTGCCACCCAGCTGTGAAAGGGGCAAGCATATCATGGCCCTTGAACCTGAAATAATCAAAATACTTCAGCAGATTCACACAAGGTAATCATATCAAACTTAAACTTTAAGATTAATTTCCATTGTTTGCTTTTAAATAAATAAATAAAAACTTCGTGCATGGACTCTCCATTGCGCTTAACAATATTAAAAACTTCGTGCATGGACTGTATGCATCAGGTTAATATTAATGGTTTTGAAAAAAGTCATTTGTGGCATCAGGTTAATATTAATGGTTTTGAAAAAAAGTCTGCATCAATGCTTTAAGGCCTTTTTTCTTTACAAAATGTCAGTATACATTGCATGTATTGTGGGAAAGGAGGAGGATATGGTGGTGTTGGTTATGGTGGAAGCAGGGATCGTGGATATGGAGGAAGTGGCGGTGGAGGTGGTTATTCTCGCGGTGGAGGTGGTGGTGGTGGAAATTGGAGGTAATAGTGGTTAAATATAATTCAACTAATTACTTATACAACCCTTTTGCCACATAGCAAATATGGTAAAAGGGTTTGGTAAATCCAGGTTTTGGATTTTATAAGGGGCATTTAATAAAAAAAAATTTCAGGGGGTGTAAACCAAAACTCGCTATATTGGCAGGGGGTGAAGTATATTAAACCCAATAATTAATCATAATTTTTTTATTAATTAAAAAATAAAAATAAAATATTTTTTTCCTTCGTTATCACAACCATCCAGATATTTTAATTAAAATAAATTTTAAAATTTTTTTTATTGGTTATTTTTAAAATTTTCTTTCTTATTATTATTAAGAAAACACGAAATTTTTTATCCTATCTTTTCAATATTCAAAATTTTCTCCATCAAACACAGGGGGGTTTGTGTAACCATTGTTGTTTAAATCATTCGCTATAGTGTTTTCCTTATGGATCTTTCTCTGACACGGTTAAGTGTTTGCACCCAAAACCAAGTGCTCTGATACCAATTGAAGGTTGAGAAAACACTTAGAAGCGGAGGTTAATTAAGTGATTCTTTTTAACTTGAAGAAAAGATAGACAGAACACAATTATTTTTATCCTGGTTCACCTTCTTAATAAGGTTACCTCTAGTCCACCCTCAACAAGGTGATTTGCCTCTCTCAACGAGGACTTAATCCACTATAATCAGAACCTGATTACACTTGCACGACCAACTGTCGTGACTCACAATACAGTGCACGAGCCAAACTGCTGGTGACTAACAATCCTGCACAAATCAACTGTTTGTGACTAACTGACTTCTAAGACTCGACTAGTCCTAGACTTCTTGAGACTTCTGACCCAACTGGTCTCTCAAGGACTCAGTTACTACGTAACTTCTTATGACAGTGTATAGTGTTGCTTCTAAAAAGTTGTAATCACCACTGTGATATTTCACTAAGTTTAAGTACAAAGTTATGAAATCAAAGTATGAATTTGAGAGTTTTTGCTTCAGAGAGTTTTTCTTCACACTTGATAATATTTTAGAGTAATAATGTTCTCGTGCGTGATTGTTGTTCTTTGATTCAAGAGATCATGAATATATAGCTTCAAGATTTTTGCCTGTTAACTTCAACTCTTGTACGCAACATTAAATGGTTTGCGTGTTATCTTAGCTTTTGTTTTCTCCAAGGATTTGCATGTGGATAGCTTCTTCAATCAACTTTGGAAATTGCACTTTTGGAGTGTTATAGCCGTTTTACTAATGATTATGTCTTTAACGGCATTATTTTGAATCAATCTTCCCGATCTTCTATTCAGCCTTGCATTTCACCATATATTATAGATGTGTTCGCTACGGTTTGTTGCAGTATCAGAAGTTGACTTAAGACTTGAGTATCTCTTGCATTTATCCAGCTTTGCATATTTGCCAAGTTCTAATTGTGCTGGTACTGGTACATCTTCTGAAATCAGAAATATATAATTAGAGTACCATGTTTGTTTATACAAAATGTATTTGCTTGTTATCATCAAAACACTAAAATATGATTAGAACCAAACTATGTTATAACACTTGTGTGCCTGAGTATTGTAAGTCTTGTGCTTGTATGCTTGAGCAATTTGTAATCAAATTTGGTTGTAGTGGAAATACCTTGGAAGTGCAAGGGGAATGGACTACTCCTGATTTATGGGAGGAACCAGGATAATTTTTTGTGTTTCTCTTTTTTTCTTCTCTGACTCTTAATTAATTTTACTCGCGACTACTCTTTAGACTTTGAATCAGATTCTTATCTTGCATTTAGAACCTGTCAAGAGATTTTACTAAGAGAAAAAGGGAACAAAATTTAACCTCCTTCTTGTGTTTTTCTCACTTTCAAGAACATGTTGGCAATGTTTGAAAAACATTGGAGTGTGATTCATGAAATAATGGAGGTTGTAGATTTTTTGGATCCTAGGTATAAAATAAATTTGCTTGAATATTATTATAGAATCTTCTATGGAAATGATGTTGATAAATTTGCTTATACGAGCATTTGTTAATTATTTTTATTTAATTGTTGCTTGTGACATTAATTAGTTTTCACCATTGATGTATATACGAGCATTTCCCCAGCGTCTGTCATAGGAGAGTGCAGCGTGCTGCACCAGACGCTTCACGGGCGAGGAGATGGAAGGCTAGACAAGCGGTTTCGAGTGGTGATGCGGAGTATAAGAGGAGGTTGAATGCTCTGACAGTAGATTTCGGAAAGTGAGGGTTCAACATTCTTCGTAGTGTGAGGATGGTTATTTGGACTGGTATCTCACTATATCACATCCTCGCCTCATACCACCTGCTGTAGAGTCTTTGGATGATGGGGGGACCTTATGTTGCTAGGGTTTTTGATGCTGAGGTTCCGATGGACGATGTGCCTTCACCACCACCTCCACTAGCCTCAAATGACCAGGAGCATCTTCAGATGATCGTTGTTATTGGGTATAATCTCATAGGTTTAGTAATCCGAATGATGAGGTTTTTACAGGATTATCGCGTGTAGCACACATAGCCCGTGGGAGGCCTATTTAAAATTTTGATTTGATAGTTGTATATTTTTTGACTCAGACTACTTCTCACAATACTTTTATTGCATAATCTTTTGGCAATTACATGTTTCAAATCGAAGATGAACATACCATAACATAATACAACAATCATAAATTAATAACTAGACATGAAAACCTATGTACTACCAGATGATTCTGAATGTCTCAACATCTTGATTATGTCGTCAACAGATCTTGAAATTTGCGCATCAAACTCGATCGGCCCCTTAGTTATCCTACGACGAAATAATTTCCACATGGGTCACGTCTTCATTGATTTTCAACTCAATCTGGTTGTATTTCACCCTTCCATTATTATCAACACAATCTTCACGAAATTCAATCTTTCTCACCCTTTTATTCTCGGTATCCAACAGTAATTCATCCAACTTATCTGTCAAGCTGGCGAGAGATGAGGCGCCATCTAGAAGCTTGGATTCAAGAGGAGGATTGTTCTAGTTGAAATACACTTCTGCCTTAATCAGAAATTGAGGAAGAGACATTTTTTGAGATGTCTTTCTCTATAACATATGCCCCTATTTATACAACATTGGATTCATTCTGGACCACACAAAATTGTCGGTGAAATCACAACCCTACAAAACTGTCGGCAAAATCCAGATCATTAAAAAAATTTGACTCAATACACTACCGAAAATTTCACCTTTCAACTAAATTTTTGGTACAGAATGGTAAATTTTGAAATTTTCGAAAAAAGTTACAACGTACTAGAAATTTTAAATGAACTACCGGAATTTTTCATCATGGTACCAAAAATTTCGATAGGAAATAATATTCTTTTTTTGAGAAGGGATATTTTTAGTATTGAGAAAAATTGGGGGTGGCATCTTAAATCCTTCAATGTTCGTCATATAGACAACAAGACAATAAGAGTTCTAAAAACTAAAATGTAACACTAGTTGAAACTATTTGATGACCATCATTATGTATATAGGTACAAAGATTATGAGGATAGAAAAAATATTCAAGATATATTTTTGGACGCATCATGATTCCATCAAGTTGTTACACACATTTCCCACGATATTAATAATTAATTTAGCCTACAAGTTCAACAAGTACAAACTTCCTCTTCTAGAAATTATTTGTGTTATTTTTATCAAGATGACTTATTTAGTTGGCTTCACATTTTTGGAATGTGAAAAAAAATAATAATGTTACACATGATTTTGAAATGTATTACAATATGCTAAAATACTAAGAAAACATGTCACAAGTGATTTTCACTGATCGCGATACCTTGCTAATGAAATTCGTTGCAAAGGTATTTCCTACATGTTATGTTTTACATTGTAGCTATCATTTGATTACGTGATATTTCAACTTTGTTAGGTAAGAGAGTGAAGAATCATACATTTGTCCTTCAACATTTTATCAAAGAGTTAAAGGCCCATGATAAAGATTACACAAGCTTATACAGGAAAAGTAACAACGCAGTGCAATTCATGATGCTCTGATTCCTTACATTAATATCTCAACACCAAAGAAAAATTGAACGTGTTTCCCTAAAATGAGTCATCTTATAGCAAATGCGTATAACATAGTATGTATCGATCTAACAAGGTATAGTTTCTCGGACGAATTATCTTTATCGGGTGACTTTCAAAAACTTTTCATTTTGTAAAAGTTTATTTGAAACCATGATGTCCTTTGCCACAAACATCCTCGAAGTGGATGTCTCATACCAAAAAAGAAGCAAAAACTTGGTCGCACACTTTTTTGGTTAGGATGAAAGAGTTTGTCAAGTTGGATGATATTGAAAGAAGGTCAAATAAAAAAGTCTAAGGCGGAAGCCTCCATAGATTTAGGTGGTGACACGTTTTTTTATGTGTTTTAGTTCATATCTTACATTATGTATATAAACTTTGATATTTTCATGAATGTATTGGACATTGGTATATTCATGGATGTAACGTTGACACAATTTTTTATGCTTTTTAGGTTGTATCTTATAATATTTGTATAAAATTTGCTTTAAATTATTGATGATTGGTTTAACAAGTGACAAATTTTATAAATAAAAGACAAGATATGTCCAGATTACAATCTCTAGAAAGAACCTTGTGACAATACATTTTGCAAACAGGGCATGTCTGTATTACAATCTTTGGAAAACCTCGTGATGTAAATAAGGATGTGTTCGAATTACAATCTACGGAATCACGCATGTTGCAAATAAAGGTGTTTGTCTAAATTACAATATTCGAACACACTTGGGATAATACATTCCATGTTTTTCGTATCAGGTTGCAATAAAGACGTGCTTGGATTACAATATAGGAATCACTCACATTACAAATAATTACAATCTATGAAATCATTCATGTTTCAAATAAAGGTGTCTCTGAATTACGACCTTCTGAATCGCCCCTTAGACACAAATAATTTTTTGCACCAGAGTGTAAATAAGAGTGTGTCTGAATTACAATCTCTAGAATCATCTTTAAGGCAAACACTTTTCATGGATCAAAATTTTCATACATAACATTTTTCATGTTAGGTTTCACTATATTCTATTCACACTAATATATTACCACGACACATTTTTATAACAATATGAAATTTCATTTATTAAATTATTTAGTCATACATAAGTCGCATAAAATACTCATCAAATTATAACATAATATGTTTTAAGTTACAACTCAAAATACAACTATTGAGTATGTCACACGCCCATGTTCCACCTCTGCCTCATATATTAAAGAAGATCTTGTGCCTTACTTAATGTTGCATGTACCGAATCCCAGATATGGGTGTCTTCTTATACTTTTCATTTAGTGGTGGCACCTTCGAGTATAATGGTAATCTCACATCTCAGCAAAATATCTACGACATGATCTGCTCTTGTGTGTCTCTATTCTAATATCTCTTGATGAGCTGAATTTGCGGTAGTTTGCACACTAGGTAAATCCTTTGGCACCAGATGCTCATGCTACTCTACAAAATCAATGTGAGGTCCCTAGATATACCTTACTGATGCCCAAACTACCTCAACATTCTCTTAAATTGATGCCCAAACTACCTCAACATTCTCTCAGATAGATGTAGGTACATAGGTCAAGACCCGCAAGTCAAGCATTCAAAATGCCAACATATATTCTCTTAAGGACGTGTTTGACGCTAGTCACTATTTGGTATGTTTATTTGGGATAACCAAAGTTTCTAATTACCAAGGGAAATGCTAACCAATGCCCTTAGGACAATGATTAAAACTTTAAAATAGTAACTTTATATCGGTAATCTACGTATTTAATACTTTGGAAATTGAAATATTAAAATTTCTATAAAATATTTTCTTTTTTTAAGAATGGTTAATCATTGCCCTGAGGGTACTGTTTAGCAAGACCCAATTACCATTGGGTATTTGGGATTTGCATTATAGATTCTATTTATAGTGGAACTACTCACAGCTTCTTTAACTTGGATATAGGGTATAAATTAGAAGCTATTCAAATGGTTGCTACAACAGCCTCTCCAAAAAGTCACTCAATCCCAGCCCGTAAGAGAGGGAGAGATCCAATGATGTTAATGTTTAATTTCGACTATATTGCTCGCCATGACACTTTTGCCCGATACAAGAACTTGAAGACAATTTCACAAAGACCAAACCTAATTACAGAAATCATGTTAAACGGTTTATTGAAAACTTGGACCTTAATACTGCGGGACTTTACTTTCTGATAATTGTATTGCATCTGTGTTACGCAAATTTGGGGAATTCAACTTCAAGAAAGTTTATGTAGAGTAAGAAAAGAGTATTCAAAATGGATTCTGCATATGAAGTGCTTCAGCAGAATCTACAGGTATTACATACTTATCAATTCAATTGCATTTAACTGTCTTTAATTAGAAACTTTAAGAAACCCTAATTTTTATGCTATTAGGTTTTTAGAAACCCTAATTTTTATGCACTCGTGAAATCATATATTTTTTTTTAAAGGACAAAATAGTAGTAATCATGGAATGCCTATAAAATTTGGCGGAAGCAGAGCAATGTGAGAGTGAAAAATATATATTTTGTTATATATCTGCTTGTATACAGAAAACTCATAAATGATAAATCAATTCTGCCTTTTCATCCCTTGGCAAAATTTTGGGTCCAAAGTTTGCATAAGAATAGGAAAGTTCAACAAAGATATGAAGATTTTAACCCTCTTCAAATATATCATATGTTAGTCTTCTTCATGTAGATACTTTATATGAGGCAGTCGCAATGTAGTCGAAGACGTAGACACAATTGACCGAGTTTTATTGTGAAACATCGTGTGTTTCTGTGTTTGCTTTTCTATATCTTTATTCTTTTGAACCGACATTTATTGTGAAACATCGTGTGTTTCTGTGTTTGCTTTTCTATATCTTTATTCTTTTGAACCGACATTTATTGTCAAACATCGTGTGTTTCAGGGTTTGCTTTTATGTATCTTTATTCTTTTGAATTGAGGTTGTTGCTCTAACAATATTTGTGTGTTTCTAGCTTAGTTCAATTTGTGAACTGTCGGTCACAGTTCGATTTTTTTTTGCGGGGTTCTATTTGGTTTTAATTAGAATTTGGGTTGTACTTAACTCAACCTTACAGAAGTGACTTATAAACTGAGGACTACCCAAATTTTATAAACACTACACTTGACATAGCTTTAGGCAATATGGGCCAAAACCATCCCTTTACTTCAACACAATGAAGGTGTTGGGAGTTTTGTCTTCGTTGAGGTCTGCCCATGTTTTTGAAGTTGAAAATTTTGGGATTGTGTAGATGGGGAGATTCCACACATAATGGATACGACAAAAAAGGATCAATATAGGCTCTAGATACTATGTTATAATTTGGGTTGAACCTAATTCAACCTTACAAATCCAATTTATAAGTTGAGAGGGCTACCCACACTTTATAAAAATTATCGATGTCATACTTTAGCCAGGGATTAAATCCACCCCTTTAAACCCACCTCGTTTCGTGAATAAGGGCATGAAATTATTCATGAATATGTTATGCAAACTGTCTAAAAAATGGATGAAGAGCCCACATATCCAAATAGATCAAAATAAGTTATGCAAACTGTCTAAGAACATGTATCTCCTACTTTAACACGAGTCACTTCATATGTAACCATATCAGAAAACATATGCCACTAGATTTTAAGGATATAGCAAATAAAAATTACCTCCCTACTCAACTTCTATGGATCAAACATTATATATTATATTTGGGAAAGATTCGAAGTCTCACATTTAGTTGGAGATAGAGCATTGAAAGAGTATATATAGAGTGACACTCCTCACCTTACAAACCGGTTTTGTAAGAATAAGTTAGGTCAAACTATAATATGGTATCAGAGCCTATCTATCGGACCTTGGGCCGACCACCGTTTAAAATCCATGCACCAAGCCCAAGAAGAGTGTTGGGTGTGAGGACCGCCCACCATTTAAAATCCACCCACCAAGCCCAAAAAAAGTGTTGAAAGGCCGCCCACTGTTTAAAATCTACGCACCAAGCTCAAAAAGAATGTTGGGTGTGAGGGCCCACCGTTTAAAATCCATGCACCAAACCTTAAAAGAGTGTTGGGTGTGAGTATTGGAAAGATTCCAAGTCCCACGTTAATTGGAGATAGAACATTTACTGATATAACAGTGTTAGAACATTTGATGATTTTGCAGTGAAATTTGGAAAATCACAAGAGTGATATGGTGAAAAAGTTTGAAAATACAATGAAATTCACTTGTCATATATAGTATTACATCCATCAACTATATGATTGGTATTACATGAAGGATGGGTTGTGGAATTCAACTCACATTCAGCTCTGGGAATAGCAAGTACATCTAGAATTGAAAAGAAAATATTTCAAACAATTATGGTTCCACATTCAACTCTAGTGGCACTGTATCATAGTACAGACCCTTCTCTTTCCTAAAGAAGTCCTTTTTGATAATGCTTAACTCTCTGGTGACATCCACTATATTCATCCTTTCTTTTGGTGATTCCAGTGAACAAGCAAGTCCAATCTGAAAAAGTGAAACCAAGCACTTCTCTACAGTTGGAGTCAAATTCCCACTGTTTCCATCTTCTTCTATATTTGCTTCTACATTTCTCGGCGCAAGATGTGAGTCCAAAATTTGTATTAGATTACTAGGAAGTGAGTTTTTAACAAACATATGAAGATTTTGACCATCTTCAAACGTCTCGTCTGTTGGTCTTCTTCTGGTAAGCATTTCCAACACAAGCACCCCGAAGCTATACATGTCACCACAAGTGGATATTTCGGAACCCATTCCATACTCTAAAAGATAAAGCAAAAACATTTAATACTATGTTACTAGTAAAATATCAAACATAAACCATAGGATAGGAAATTCACTTAAACACTGTATGATCTAAAAGTCTAGAAAGTACCTGGAGGAGCATAACCGACCGTCCCTTTAATTCCAATTGTACTAGTTTCTTTGTGAGAGGTACCGTCAATGGCTAAGACAAGTCTTGCTATGCCAAAGTCACTCACGCGAGCAACCATGTCATCGTCAAGAAGGACATTGCTTGGCTTTACATCACAATGGATGACTGATTTCTCACATTCATAATGAAGATAATGTAATACAGAAGCAATGTCAACAATGATATTCAATCTTTGATCAAGGTTCAACATTCTTTGATTTTCTGTATTTGTTATCCCGGGATGTAGCCATTGTTCTAAGCTTCCATTGCTCATGTATTCAAACACCAAAGCCTTAAACTCTTGACCTTTGTAATCTGTACTTGAACAACATGTCAAAATTTTAACCAAATTTCGATGTCTCAGATTTTTAAGTGCATTACATTCAGTAATGAAACTTTTTTGAGCTCCCTTCTTTTGAAGATTTAGGACCTTTATGGCAACATATTTATCTTGTGATAAAATATTTCCTTTGTACACAGATCCAAAATTTCCTGATCCAACCAAGTTTCTAGCAGAAAACCCATCAGTTCCTTGGTGAAGCTCTTTGTATGAAACCTTGGCTAGCCCGTCAATTGTTGGTGAGTCAGAGTATTGTTTCCTGTTCCGATTCCTCATCAAATAGATAGTTATGATAGTTGCTGTCATCGCGAGAAGAATAGATACCACACTAACTATCACTGCTATCAGCCTGGTTTTATGATGTTTTGCAGATTTCTTACCTTTGACATGGCATGGTTGTAGATGAAGCTCTGATATACCTCCACAAAGCTTATTGTTTCCAATCGTATCTAACTCACTTACATTTCCAAAGACTCCTTCTGTTGGTACCTCGCCTTCCAGCATGTTAAACGAAACATTCAAGTATACTAAACCTGATATATTCCGTAGAACATTAGGAATCGGTCCAGACAATCAATTTCTTGACAAGTCTAAATGTTTAAGACCTTTTAGCGAAGCCAAAGAGGATGGTACGGTTCCACTGAAGGAGTTCCCTTGAAAAAAGAGGTATTCTAAGCTTATGCATTCACCAATGGCTATAGGAATGTCACCAGATAGATGATTCTCTGAGACATCCCACTTGTTGATACTTTTTAGCCTACCCACTTCGCTCGGTAAGCTACCATTCAACAAGTTTTTTGACAAGTTGAGCAAGTTTGTTAAAGAAGAAAGACTAAAGACCTCTAAGGGTATGGTTCCTCTAAGAATGTTTTGTGAAAGGTCTAGGTATTGTAGCTTTTGACAGTTACTTATGCTTGAAGGAATGTTTCCTTCTAACATATTATCTCTTAAGCTCAAAAAATATAATTGACTCAGGTTTCCTATGATGGGTGGTACCTCTCCTGACAGCTTATTTCCGTCCAATATTAATTTTTGCATTCTCTCAAGCTTCCCAAATGTAGTAGGAATAACTCCTTCAAAATGGTTAAGGTCCATACTCAAGAGAATTAAGCCATTTAGATTTCCTATTTCTGCTGGAATTTTTCCTGATATCTGGTTACCCCCAAGATATAGTTGACTAAGTCGAGTGGATAAATTTCCTACTAAATTTGGCAAGTTACCTCCAAATTTATTAGTAGATATAGAAAGCACTCTTAGTTTACTAGAGTTTGTCAAAGTTTTTAGAAACTCCAAATCTTCAGTTGAATTGTCACCTAAATTGTTTACTTCTAGACTTAGCACTTGAAGATCATATAACTTTCCTAGACTTGGAACTTGTCCGACCAATTTGTTTTGTCGAGATAAGTCAAGTATTTGTAGGGCAGAAGCATTTGCAAGGGAAATAGGGATTTTACCTGATAGTTTATTTCCTCCAATTGCTAAACATTGAAGATTGGAGAGGGTGTTGAACATATTGGGTGGAAGAGATCCATGAAATTCATTGACCCCAGCCGTGATCTGAGTAAGAGATGACATATTAAAAAGACAAGAAGGAAATGTACCATATAGTCTGTTATGAAACATTCCCAATATTTGCAAGTTTCTGAGTCTGCAAATTTCCCGCGGAATATCACCCTCTAAGTTATTCGTATCCATTGCAAGAGCTTCTAGGGATGAAAGATTCCCTATGAAAGGCGGAATTCTTCCGCTTAAATTGTTATTTGAAATGTCCAAAAGCTCAAGCTTATGAAGAGAACCGATTCCATTTGCTATATTACCAGTCAAATGATTTCCAGATAAGAATAAAACTTCAAGATCAGTGCAACTTGTCAAGTTATTCGGAATCTCCCCAGTCATGGAGTTGTTGGTAATTAGGAGTTCCTGCAACCGGAACAACCGACCAAGTTCACGTGGGATTTTTCCGAAGAAACTATTGTTTGCAAGGTTGAGAGTTATCAAGAAAGAGAGATTGCCAACATGGGGAGATATGGAACCATGCAACTTATACCCTTCTAAGTTTAACTCTATAACTCTTTGATGCTTGGGACTACATGTAACTCCGTCCCAATTACAGTAGTGAGTTGAAGTGTTCCAAGAGTTCAAGATTTCAAATGGGTCATTAGATATTGATTCTTTGAACTTGAGCAATGCCAAGTTATCTGTTATGTTTCCTAATGTAGAGGTAATTGTGCTTTGGACTAAGTTGAAAGCAAAGAGAAGAGATAACCAAAATGAAAATGTTGGAAACATGACAGGCAAAGGGATTGTTTTAGAGTGTGAAATTTGATTATGCTGTCTAGTTATTATATAATGTTTCGTTTAGAGTGTTTTCTGTTGCATTTTAAATACATGAGGTAGGTAGCATATATTATTCTGTCTTTTAAGTTTAGATTATTTAAGTTCATCACATGTTTCTAATAACTTCTTATATTAAATTGCTGGTATGGGATTATGTGAGAGCTTTGTGGCTAGAGAGTTTGTTTTTTATTCATATAATGAAGAATTGGAGTCTTAAGTCAATATCGTACGTCTTCATTTAATTATGTTTTTGTTAAACTAAAAATAGTTTATTTACCATGCTTCTGCCATGCTTGTATTACTAATATATTGGCACTCTTTTTAAGACCTCGGAATTGTCAAAAGGTAATTGGTTTTGGACTTTTGGGTCATCTGAAAATATTAGAATAGAAATAATGAAAATTGAACATCTTCAGTTAGATATATAACAGAAAAGATGTTATTTTGACACCAAATGCTTTACTTACACTGTATGTTATTACAATTTCGATTTTTCTCCATTAGATGTATAATATAAATTTATAATAAAGTTGGTTAATGTTGTGTATAAGTTGATTCATAAATGACTAGACATGAGAAAGTTTATAACATTTTTTATTAAAAATTTAGTTAATAATATGGAAGACGATGGTTAATGTTATGTGTAAGTTGGTTAACAAATAAAAGAAAAATTAGTACCAGACTTCCTATTGAGATCTCTTCATCGATGAAAAAGGAAAATTATACTTCATTTTGCAGGCTCGATATAGACATTCACATCACAAGTATGTTCTTATACTGTTTTTTGTTGATAAGCTTTTTTTTAAAAAAAATATTATAATTGAATTGATATTCAAACTCCTACTCCAAATAAACAAAGCTTCAATTATCAGGAATATTCGTCATATACATTTACATGAAAAGTGGGCGAACAAACAACAACATTTGCATGGAGCTGAAATTCAAGTTGTCATAGAGGGTAACTGGACAACTTACCGTGTATGTAATTTAATTTGATCTTATTTTATTAAATTTGCTGCCACAACTACAGATATATTTAAGCAGTTCCATATGTTTTCATGCCTGTAGACTAGACATGTTTCATTATATATAAGCTCCTTTGTTTGCATTACAGTCGAAAATCTTGCACTACATGCGACAAAATCTTGCATTGCAGTTTCAATTTAAATTCGTGTCAGATGCACCTAAGTATGTAAATATATCTATTTGGATTCTCCCTCATTTTAAATTCGTGTCAGATGCACCTCAGTTTCACTTTCAATTTAAACATGTTTTATGTGTTGTAATTTGTTTACAACTCTGATTGTAAATCAAGTGTAACTATTACTCTATCACTATCATTTATCTGTTAGATAGATTTTTAGAAGTCTATTATTGTCTGCGTGCTTAAGTAGTGACGTCTCTTGCTTGTGTGCTTGAGCATTTGTGAACTCTCTTGTTTGTGTACTTGAGCATTTGTAAAGTCTATTTCTTGTGTGCTTGAGCAATCAAAAGTATGTTGCTTGTGTGCTTGAGCATTGGAAGTTCTTTACTTTTGTGTTTAAGCATTAGAAGTCTCTTGCTTGTGTGTTTGAGCAACTTGTAATCAAATTTGATTATAGTGAAAATCTGTTAGAAGTGCAAAGGGTACTGAACTACTCATGATTTGCAGGAGGAACCAGGATAAATTGTTTGTATGTTTTATTGTTCTATTATTTACTTCTACTTTATATTATTCAACTGCTATTCATCATACTCTAAGTCAGATTATGAACAATGAAAATATGATATTAGATCTTTAGAAGAAAAAGCAGAAAAATTTAACATAATTCAACCCCTTTCTTATGTTTTTCTCACCTTCAGTTGGCACTAGAGCACGATTTGTGCATCAACACTTAACAGTGGTACAGAAAAGATCCCAAGAGAAAAACATCATACTTGAATATGAAGTTATTAACAATGCTTAAGCCAATACATATGAGAAGAGCAATCATATTTCCAAAGCTCCAACTTTTAGTGGAAATTCTACTGAGCTTGAGTGACGGAAAAACAAGATGTATACTCACATCGTAGGTCTTGATGATGAGTTATGGGATATTCTTGAAGATGGTATTGATTTTGCTGTCAATGGAGTAGGTATGGTGGCTGATAGAAAGAGTCTCACACATGCTCAGGAAAAGATATATAGAAAGCATCACAAATTCAGAGGAATCTTGATAAATGCTTTACCTCACTCCGAGTATCTCAAGATTCTGGACAAATCTACTGTCAAATTTATCTTCAAATCTCTATGTGCTTTCTATGAAGACAATCAACTAGTTAAAGAAGCTAAAGCAAATCTTTTGGTTCAACAATATGAGCTATTAAAAATGAAGCAGGATGAAGACATTAAAACCATGTTCGCTATATTTCAATTTCTTGTATCCGGTCTTCGAGTGTGGAGAAAAAGTTACATTACTGCTGATCATATCAAGAAGATTCTTAGGAGTCTTCCTGCCAAGTATAGACCTAAGGTGAATTCTATTTAAGAAGTTAGAGACTTAAACATGATAAATCTAGAAACCTTGATTAGCAACATTCAGAGTAATGAACCTTTCCAGAAGTCAAAGTCTCTTGCTTTGAAGTCTATTGATCATAATGCTAAATTTTCATTGTTGATGAGATCTGAAGAATCTACTCATGAAGAAGGTTCTGAAGAAGAATCATAAGATGAAGAAATGACATTTTGAATAAAAATATTTCAATATTTGGTCAATAAGAAAAACATAAGGCTCTCAAGCAGAGGTAATGGCTTCAGAGGAACGAGCTTCAGAGGAACGAGCTCCAGAATCAACAAAGACGATCAGAAAGGATGCTTCATTTGCAAGAAGTGTAACACCATCATTTTTTGAGTTATTATATTATTTGAATTATTATGAATTTTTTTGTTTTTATTTGATTATTAGATAATATTAATTAAATAAATATGGGTAATTGGAGGGTGACCTAGAGGTAGGAGTGTGAAGATTAATTAGAGACTAGTAGAGATTAATTAAATTATTAGAGTTTATTTTAATAATTAAGATAATAGTGTTTATTTTGAGTTATTTGATTTAATGAAAAAATAGAGGTAGTTAGTAGCATATTTGATTATTAAATTGAATGTTATAATAAAATAGAAATTTTAAAAAAAAAGGCAAAAATAGGAAAAATCAAATTAGAGATTTTATTTATTATAAAAATAGGAGTTGGGAGAATTAGGGGTTTTTTTTAATTAGTATGTGAAAAGAGAACAAAAGCTTTTGGAGAGAGAGCTAGGGCTTGAGAGAAGAGATCACATAGAGGTTGCTTATTGCTTTTGCTGAATTTATAAGGCAAGACGGGGGAATCTATTCAATAATAGGTATATGCATGAGGGGTAGAACGAGGAGTCTTTAACCTACAATAATATATTTGAGATTTGTTGTAATTATGAAATCTGATGATGTTTTGATATTAGATACCGTCATTGATGTTAAAATTCGTGTACCCCTATGTGTGCAATATTCTGTTTTGAGTTGTTAAATGATTTTCACCATTGTTAAACCTTAAAGATTTTAAGGGTATTGTGAAATCATGAGAAATAGTTAATTAATCGGGTAATTTGATGAAAATAACATGTAATAACAATAGAAAACTGTATTGTAATGTTGGATTCTAGAAATAAGTTGTTTCACGTTTAGGGAGTGTTTGGATGGAGTTTAAGAACAAGTGATTATTATTGTGCGTGTAAAAATTGTATTTTTGGAAAATTGCAATGTTTCAATCAATTACAGCCTTGAGTCAATCAATTGTCTTTCCTTTTTGTCCATCATGCAATCGATTAATTAAAGGAATTGAATCAACTATTCTCAATCCATAAGCCACTTTTGAGAGAAACAAAGAGTGCATGGTTTTACGAACAACTGATTAACACCACGTGTCAATCAATTGTAGCATGTAAAAATGCGGAAAAAATTATTTAGAGGGAAAACAATCAATTGACTGTTCCATTCAATCGATTGCACCTTTGATATTTTTAGTCAAATACGGTTTTGATCATAACTGGAGATTCGTGACTCCGTTTGAGACACGGTTTGAAGCGTTGAAAAGCTAATGCTAATTTCCATCAAATGAAAACATTTTCAGGGGTTGAATGTGTTATGATAACATGAATAATTGATGAGAATTACATGTATGGTTGATGTTATATTGGATATGATGCTATGATGAGAATGTTTGTGAGTTATGAATAAGATATGATGTACTGAGTATGTTGAGTATGAATGTTGCATTATGTATGTATGAGTTAATAGTTCAATTAAGAGGAACAATTTATTGCCTAAGTTACATTAATATTATGTTTGTAATGTGCATACCTGATTGTTGTTGTGTGGTGATCCATAGAGGGTATTACGAGAGTTATCAGTGCATTATGTTAAGATCAGAGTTGAGTCTTAACGCATCGATATCGATAGGTATGATTCATGCATCATTTGAGTTGTGTCAAGAGGCATGCTCTCTAGTTCAGAGAGGGGACTAATGGCTTATCCCAAGCTCAGGGAGGGAGCTTGGAGCTTAGAGAGGGGGTTCATAGGTTCAGAGATGGGACCCGGTTCCTGAGAGAATCAACAAAATTGAAAATCAAAATAATTAAATATGAAAATCATATAAATAAAATAAACTCAAGCATAAACTAGAATTCCTAAATTGAAATTAAATTTAACACTGTCGCTACCGCGAAAATTAACAGAGTCGCCACTAACATATTTATCCTGAAAAGGAAGGGAATGTCAGCAAACCACAAAACAAAACAACGGTCTCACGACCAGAGAAAAAGGGTAAGGGAGTCGGTTACGCGAGGGGAAGGTATTAGCACCCCTCGCGCCCATCGTACTCGATGGTATCCACGATAGTTTCTAAATCTATGGGTGTGTAACAAATCTACGCTAATTTGGACTAAAATGAATGCAGAATGTAGGGAAAAGAAAGGATTGTGCTCGCACAGGCCCTACCCCGCTGCCTACGTATCTGTTTTGCAGAATCAGAGCTACCGTAACTCGGCTAACTAGTTTCTGTTTGTTTT
Organism: Vicia villosa; assembly: GCF_029867415.1. Lineage (NCBI taxonomy): Eukaryota > Viridiplantae > Streptophyta > Magnoliopsida > Fabales > Fabaceae > Vicia > Vicia villosa. The sequence goes on along the minus strand of NC_081181.1, from coordinate 117,967,847 downwards.
GTGTTTTTTAGGTGAACAAGTTACATTCACACTCCGCTGCTCGACCTTTGGAGACTTATGCTTGGGAATGGAGCGGAAATAACAAGCTCTTAAGAAAAGAAAATCAAAGAGTGTGGTTTGTGTTTTAAAGAATGCATGAGGAAAACCTAAGCTAAGGGGGAAGCTTGCTATCTAATGTTATCATACAAAGGGTACAAGTCTAAACTAAGCTAGCAACCTATGGGAGAAAAGGGAAAGCAAACAAGAGTATCACACAAACGAGCTCCGCTCGTAAAGCAAGCAAAACCACCGGCACTGGCCGAGTGGTAGAAAAGCGGTGCCGCCATAGCCAAAGGGAGCGAATCACTCGAGTCAACCAAGCATTAGACCTCGCGAAAATGATCGGGCGATAGACAAGAGGAGCAGATCCCTCTCAGCAACCAAGCCGTCACGGATCTGAAAGGAAAACAGTGCGTGCGTACACCGAGCATCAACGTCGAGCAACGCGAGCTATAGGAAATGCGGGGGTCCGGCTGCATGAACCCTTTTCCTGACATACTCGATAACAAGATCTTGTGCAGGTTCAGAAGCGAGCCACGCGTAGCGTGCGCATACTGAACAGACTCGGTGAGACTGGGCGGGGGTTAATTGCTAACCCTTTCCGCATGCCTTCCATGAGGACTTAACGAAGTGCCATATAGGACTTATTACACCGTGACTCCCTGCCGCAAAGCACAAATGTAAACACACCAACAAAAACAGAGCCTCTTTCGAGGGTTTGGCCAGATGCATGTCTAAGTCCTACTTCTCATGTTAAAGGATGATGCGAGTAGGCGATAAAGTGCGAGAAAAAGTAAAATGAAACGGAATCAATACCAAACGGATGATGATCCGTAGACTGTAACGAAGAAAAGCAAAGAAACTAGAATCCCGCGAGCGAGCTAGCAAAAGCAACAACAAACATGTCAGCACTCCGATTAAAATCCGCATGAGCAATCAAGAGTCGGCGCGATGAAAGTAAATCATGCGCCAACGTGTACATCGGGCACAACGAATACCATACACCTGCAAGGGAAACAGAAATCCGGACAAGCAAGCATAATGATAAAGGATGCGTGTAGAAACGCGAATCAGAGAGAGGATAAATGTCGTGTCCCGCAAATAAAGCGGAACACGAGAGCGGGTATCGACCAGAGCCTCCATGTTGCCTTGCATACTAGCACACACGTTAGAGATAACAAGACACCGCAATCGGAATTGCGTTATTGAATTATAAGCTGAACCGGAAATGGATAACGGAATAGAAAGTGAAAACATAACAAAAGCAAATAAGAATAAACATGGGATAGTATTCAAAAGCAAATCAAATATGTACACTAAAACTACGGAAGCCAACACAAGTATTTACATGCACAACGGTACACCGAAACGGAAAAACCGGGTAAAAACAGTGAAAACTAAACTCGTCAGAACTAATCCAGAATTTTATTGCAAGGTTAAAACGTGCTAAAGAAGTCAAATATGCAATCAAAATTTACAAAATCAGCCCGGAAGCACGACTTTCGGAACAGGGGCAGAAGCGAAAACGGTAAAAAAAGTCAGCCGGAACCGAAAATAAATTGTACAAACAGCTCCGAAAATATTATTACGCTAAAAAAACATTATTCACATGCTCAAAAACCCATCACGGTTCAAAAGTTATGGCATTTTCAATCAAAGCCGACGTACCGCGTCTATTTGCAAAATTCGGAAGAAACGAAAAAATTAGCATAACGACTCAGCAACTTTCAGCACATATTAACCACAAAAAACCGTACAAAATCTCATCCAAATATTTAACAATCAAGCACGAATGAAATCAAAACAATTGCACTAAAATCAACCAACACTTTTTATGCATTTTGAATGTTTAACAACAAGCAAACTCAAAATAATTTTCTGCATTATCAACTCATTTAAATTCCACATTTCCCTATGCTAAATCAACAACTAAATCAACAAGCAAACAACGATCAAAGAACACAACAATAGTCAAGACTTTTTCACACTTTCATGAGTCAATCAACAAAGGAATACTACAATATCAACTCATCAAAAAAAAAATCTGCATTAGCAACCTATCATGTTATCAAATTTCTAGTCATTTTCTTGTGCAAACAACCACTACAAATAGCCATTAATTTCCAGCAATTTTATTCATCAATTAGAGGCTCAAAATCATGTTTAAAACAACAATTAAGCACCTATTTATGAACCACACTATTATCAACCATCAACCAAAATTCTCATGAGTTATCTTGTAGCACAAACATATTAATGCTGTCCTTTAAAACAAAATTCTGCACTATCATAAGTTCAATCAAAACAGCCACGATATTGTCATTAGCAATTAATCCAATTCGGCACAAGTGTTAGCAATGAACAAGTGTTATTATGTTTTGCAATTCATGAGGCACAAGCATACACGACTTTAGAATATGGAGCATAGCATGAGAGTAGTTCCAAGCAACAAGAATGCATCATAATACTCAACCGAAATCAAAATGGAAATTCATCATCTAGTGCATAAACACAACATGTATACATATGAAAGATCAAGTTCAAGCATATAGAAACACAATCATTATCATATCCAAGACTCCAGCAACATTGATTAATCAACTCAATTACCAACAATTCACTTTCCTCTTTATGAACAATCAAGCATTAATTATCATCAAGTAAAGTCTAACATTAGTTGACAGCAACAACACTTATTCATACAGCACATGCTTAACTAATCATACAATCTTCATCATTAACAATTACCAATTATCCACCTATCCTTATCAACAATTTTCCATTATGAGCAACATTCCCTGTCAACGCCCAATTAATCACCGATTCACATCATTACAACTCGCACATGCATTTGACCAAACACATAGGATGCATCAATCAGACAATAATTTTCTCGGGTAATTTTGAATCATAAGAAACAACAATTCAACTATTATAGACAATCAATATCTAATGATCATCAATCCAAATTACCATAACAACACCAAACACGATTATGAACATAATCCCTTTCAATTTCCATAGTCATCAACATTTGATCATCCACATCAATCATAATCACCGTCAATTAGTTAGTAACAACAACTAGATCATCAATTCTTTAATTCACATGTTCAACAATTAATCATTCATTAAGCATATGTATCAATTCTCAACAACCAACACAATCAATAATGGAGGATCAAGAAAGTTTACCGAAGTGAAATTAAAGATGACTGAAGGAGACTATCCGCGGCTGGAATTTGCGATTGGAGAAGCAAAGTTGCCGACGAATTGGTGACGAAGAGAGGCAGCGAGCGGTGGTCTTGCAGTGGCGACGGAAGACTATCACGAGTGAGAGAGATCGCAAGAGAAAGAGATAGAGTATTGATCCTTCGTGATCTTCAATGTTCTTGAGTTCTCATGAGATTCATTATGACAATTGATGAGTTTGGATAATTTTTGTGAGTTTTTGATTTTGGAGAATTGAGAGAAGAATTAAGAATAGAGTTTTTGAGATTTTTGGGTTGATTTTGGAGAATTGAGAGAAGAATTAAGAATAGAGTTTTTGAGATTTTTGGGTGAATGGAAGTTATGAGAGAAAAAGAGGGAAAAAAATATATATAGTTTAAATGGTGAAATGTCAAAAATGCCCCCGACGTATCTCTTTTTTGCTCATTTTCGGGGAAACGTGACTCGGTGCGAAATTCGGAAATAAAACGAACATCACTGCGAAGATGACCAAATTTGTGACTCGTAGCCGCGAGAATCGTCTCAATCCGACAAATGGTGAGGAAATTATGCGCGTTTGAATGACGAGAAAAATCGGTTCATCTGGTGCGACTGTACAGAATTTTGCGAGTACCGTTCAAAGAACTCGATAAAACCCTATCTTCGGCTCAAAATCTGAACAGGCATATGTGACGAAGAATCAAAGCTAACGAAATTTCTGAGAAAATGCCGCCAGAATGGACTTCATACGATAAAAATCGAAAAAGTTATGAATTTTCAAACTAGGCGCGACATGCTTGAAAGCACACTTTTTACCGAGACAACGCGACGATCCTTAAAATGCTGGGAGTTTTCCGTGCATAATTGGCCTTCGGTCCGAACATATGAAATCTTGGTAATGATGGTACGGAGCTCCAGTTAAATTTTCAAGCAAATACGACGAGCGGATTGTGAGATATGAATTTTCTGAGATCCAAAACCCTACATTCAGCACCGTTTTTCACTGCGAAACCTCAAGTAATTTGCAAATCTGATAACCTTCCTCAAAGAATTGGCTTTCGAGCCGAGCACGAAAGTTGTAGATATCGTCGAAACGGTTGGGGCCACGCGGGAACTTAGCTCATATCACCTTCCAAATAGGACTTGTGAATTTTCTCGTATTTCCACTGTTTTAAACCACATTTCACACCATATCTTCTTAAACCCATGAAAACTCTTTATTATTTTTCTTCAATTTTTGAATGACGAAATAAACGTCATTATTAACTTATAGCTCAAATAAAGAGGGCAAATTTTGGGGTGCAACAAACACCCCCGGTTATACTTTATTCGAAATCAGTATATCTTAATAGTTAATTTCAAATAATAACAAACACTTTCTTATTTACCTTAGCAACAATGTTCTCAATACAAACACAAGAATATTTTTGGTGGTGTTACGTTTGATGTGCGATTGAGAGGGAGAACATCAAAAGAATAGCTTTGTTCAAGAATGGCAGATGAACACGGTGAATATGATGTTGATGTTCATCTGCATTGTTGGAAAAGAATATAAAATGACAAATGAGCACGATGAATAACTTCAATTTGTTCAATAATGGCAGACAATGGGGGTTTGAGGTGAAATGAGCAAGATGAATATAATGTTGATGAAATGAGCATGATGAATATGATGTTGATATTCGTTTGAAGTGTTGGAAAAAAATATGAAATGACAATGAGCGCAATGAATTTAAGCCACCAAAAGTTGTTTTATTCATTTTCACAATAACAATTAAAATTAAAAAACAATATAAATATTGAGGTAATTTGGTCATTTTTAATATGTTAGGGACTTGGTTGCAATATTAATAGATATGAAGATACATAGTAAGTGGTATCTACTATATAATCCTATATGGCACTTTCCAAGTCAACATTATTTCTTCATTGGCTAGATCAGTGACTTCACCAAAGAAGTCATTTTTGTGACTTCACGATAGAATTTTCCCACATTTAAACCTCATCATTTGTTCTTACTCCTTTTTTAGATCTAGTTTTTGTATCACTTTCTCTTTTTCTTATCTTTGCTTCGAAACTAGACAACAACTCGTCGATGATACCGTTCTCAGTTCAAATATGCACAAACAGAAGGGAGAGAAACTTCGTTTACACTAGCCGACTACCTTCAAAGAATCTAAGTCGAGAGAGAAATCGATAGAAACACGAACTCCTATGGTGCTAGCGCGAGAAAGAAAGCATTATCCGAGCTATTGTCGATTTGGAAGGGTATATCTAACGAGATCACCAAATTGTGTTTCGTTACACTTTTTCCATTGAATCTTTGACCTTGTCGGAAGTGATTCTACTATATATAGCCTCACCATCATCGCCAATACACAACAACTTTATGAGTAACAACTCGTCAAAATATTCTTGGACAAACTCGCTGAGTTGCAACTCAAAACAGACTCAGTCATTTTCACAATTATCTGTTAGAAAAATCAATTCAAGTCAAATGGATCGAGGCTAGAATCGTGAATGAAATCAATTTCCTTATAAGTATTTTAAGCACTCTCAATATGTCTTAAAGTTGGAACGCAGGAATACCCAGGATAATTTAGTAAACGGATCAGTCAAATAATAGATCGATCATATATATGCGAGTGAAATGATTACATCTTTAATCAATTTTATCACGAATGTCTAAGGCCTTAGTGCCCATATTTTCCATTTTACACTTATCTGAATTCTCTTGCTAAATTGACTTAACTAACACATTGTGTTAACACCTTTGAAACACTGTATTTAGCCAATGGAACTTTCGACAGAAGGCCCCTCAACCATTTAACTTCTTTGACTAGTGGAAGCGAGATCCACACACTATGGCTCCATGGTCAAGAGAGTGATGCATGTTTGTTTCTTGCTCTACCAAGACATCTCACCTCCAACTAGTGTAAATATCCACTCAGTTATAAATTTATGATCTCCAACACTCGATATCCAACTCATATTGGTATATCCTTCTAATATGGTAGGAAACCTACCATGATGGAGGTCAAGATTTTGGTTTTTTTAAAAAAGATAATCGAAAATCTTTGTGATGGCCTTCCAATGCTCACTGTTTGGATTTCTAGTAAATCTACTCATTTACTAAGTACAAGTGCTATGTCAGGTCTAGTACATTACATTAGAAAACCAATTGCACTTGCGTATTCTAATATAGCCACAACTCTTCCATCATCATTTGACACTAAGATCAAATTGAATATTCACTTTCTTGAAACGTGACAGTTTGAACTTATCAAGAACTTTCTCGACAAAGTGTATTTGACTAAGTTCATATCCCCCACTATTTTCGCATTACTTTAATCCCCAAAAGAGTGTCAACTAGTCCAAGATCTTTCATCTTGAATGTGGAAGTTTTCTCAACATGTTTTTAACCCCCACTTTTTCGCTTTACTTTTATCAAAAAGAGTGTCCATTATTTCAAGATTTTCCATCTTGAACGGGGAAGCTTGAAACCTCTTTGTTCCTAAGATTTCATTCATCTCGTTGCTAATGATCAACATGTAATCAACATAGAGACAAAGGAATATCACAATATTCTCACACAACTTTATGTACAAACACTTGCAATAAGAATTAGATGAAGAATATTTTTAGAGAATCATGCATGATGAGGCAAGAAAGTTTTTTAGATGAAGTGAGAGATGAAATTATGAGCAATTTAAAGTAGTATAGTATAAATTTCAATGATTACCTTGGTTATGTTCACTTCTTTTAAATATTAACTTGAGTTTCTATGTTCAACCTTCTTGATCAACATTGTCATTAATGTGCATGACAATTTTGATCATTTTCTTCTTTGATAATATTTGTCTTCATCAAAATTATATATAAGATATATTCTTCACAATCTCCCCCTTTTGATGATGACAAACTCTTTGAATTCATGTTTTGATAAGATTTAAAAGTCTTCCCCTAAGTTGCGTGTCTCCTCTTTAATTTGTAAATCTTGCAATGATAATGTCAAACTTTTAATGTCATTGTTTCGATGCTTGTTTTGATCTATACAATTATTTGACAAGCTTCCACATCTTTTGTTCATCACCAAGAAACACACAACCTTATGGTTTTTCCATATTGTAGCGGGGAAAATCTGATATCGAAGCCATAGGATTGACTCGAATCAATATTTCGTTTGAAATCGCCACCGCGCTTTATTTTTTCAAAGGAAAAGGGAAAAGAACGAAAAACCCAAAGTTTTGTTTTTAAAACAAGAAAGAGAACTCAGGTTCGGGTGTTGATTATATGAGGGGAAGGTTTAAAGCACCCCTCATATCCGTGGTACTCCACGGGAACCTTTTTGAAAATCTGTGTCGTGTGTGCTAAAAAAAACGGTTTGTTTTATTTTTAAAATAAGCTCGGCAAAGCGTTAAGCTTTGGGCCTACATACCTCCTCGGTGCAATGGAGAAGTCAGAGCTAATGTAGTTCTGCTTTTTGGGAAAAACGTTTTAAAACGAATAAACACTTTGTTGTCGTTAGAGAGAAATACTCAGCCATTGATCTTGAGCATGAGAACAAACGAGTTCTTTGCATCGCTAATGAAAGAAGGGCGCCAACTCGGATAAAATCAACGAGTATGCCACTAGCTCTCTCACGCGGAAAAGATCTCGTTATTATCAATCAATTTCAAAATCGTGGGGTATAACCACTCGTTTCGACAATTAACGGTGTCTAAACTTTTGAAGAAAAGCCACTAAGGGCGAAAGATATTTTTAAGAAAAAGGTTTTGAAAAGGTTTGCAAACATAAGAATGTTTTGGAAAAAGAGAGAAGATTTTGAAAATTTAAGAATGGGAGGAGATGAAGAGGCTATCCTATTGCGTAAAATAAAAGCTAAGGAAAGAAACGGTCTAACCGAAGAAGAAGCCAACACTTGACATTATGAGTCAAGGTAGATTTCCCATCCTTTGGGTTTATCAATACCAATACATTAACACTTGGGGATCCAGATGAACTTATTGTCTTAGCACCACTTTTTATTAAGCACATTAAGATTCTGACGAAAATCGGGCAGAGTAACGGCTGTTTTCGGGTAAAATCCTTATCTCAATGCCTTGGAATTAACCATCAAGGGCTTTCAAGGAAATACCTGCACACATAAACATACAACAAAACAATGCCAGACAGACAGAACAATCACAGGGTAGTAATAGAATGAGTCCAGAGGTACTAGGTCCATAAGTCCGAATCTCCAAAATGTTAGGGATAGTAACTGATAGTCCAAAGAGAGCCTTAGGTGTTTTTTAGATTTTTGTTATTTATTAGTATTTTAGCATAATAGTAAAGTATGGTCCAAGTGGACAAAAGAAAAATAACGGAAGCATAAACATATGTCCAAGTGGACAAAGAAAAAACGGCGGAAAGTAAATATGATGAAATGATAAAATAAAGCGATAAAGCTAGAAATATAAAGAGCGGTATAGTAAATGTGCGGAAATTAAAGTTAGTTGTTAAATGTTAAAGATAACCATCTTGAAACTTGTCAAGTATGTTATCAAAGTTAGTAGGAGATCGATGGTGAGTGAATGATGTACTCGGATTTAAATTCAATGGGGTTTATCAGAAGCTTGATAAAATCATAGCGACTACACGATAAAACCTCCACAAGTCTTAAATCAACCGCATACAATTCTCTTCCATATTTGATCTTTTTTATTCGGGACACGAAATATTGCGCTATGTTAAGCAGATCGCCAAGTGATTTATGTAGAAATCACCCTACAACGAGGCCGGTCAAAACTTTATGTGCTAATGCATGCGAGAAGAACGATATGTAGATCGTTTTCCGAAAGCAATACCGCACGAAAAGAAAAAATGGTGAGTGATCTAGTCTTCACCAAGAATCCATAAGAATTTTCAAGGCATTAAGACTTTCATCGACCAAAATAAAAAGAAGTAAAAGATGGAACCACATTAAAAGCTCCTTTCATCCATAATTTCAATCACTTAATTTTGCGGATTTGGATTCTCATCCTATCGACGCCCTAAGTCCATTGAAATTAGAGAGAAATTAGGCCTCTAACTTGTGATTCAAAGAAAATATCAAAAGAATGGAGTAGAAGATGAGTTAGAACCAAAAACAAGTCAAAAAACCACAAAAATCAGCATTCTGCCCAGTGTAAATCGATTTGCACAGAGTGTAAATCGATTTGCATAACTCTGTTTTCAAAATCTGCGCAGTTTTTAGTTGTGTAAATCGATTTGCACAAGATGTAAATCGATTTGCACAACACAGTTTTCAAAAAAACAGCAAATAAAGAGAAGAAAACTTGTTTAAACATAAAACCAAACACCTTGTGATCTTGGATCAATTTGTGCACGAAAATGTATCAAGTAAGCAAGCAAATCTCATCAATATAGCACCAAAGGTGCATCAAGCATAAACAACAATGGATCACATCTTGAATTATGGATTGGATCTAGAATTTTACCAAATCTTTCACAAACTTTGAATCTTCTTCAAGAACACACTGTCGCACGCTCGCGAAAAATGAACAGAGTCGCCACCAATATATTTATCCCATAAGGGAAAGGAATATCAGAAAACCTAACAAAGGAAGGAACAGGGTCTTGCGACCAGAGAATCAAGGTACGGGAGTCGGTTACGCGAGGGGAAGGTATTAGCACCCCTCACGCCCATCGTACTCGATGGTATCCACCTATGTTTGTTTCTATCTAAAGGGTGTGTATTATGTCTATGTCTATATGTGAATGCATGCAAAAGAAATACGGGGAAAAGAAGGAAATATTTACAAGTGTGCTCGTTCAAGCCCCGCGACTTGATGCCTACGTATCCTTTTCAGGAATCAGAGCGCCGTAGTTCGGCTCCATAGTTTTGTTTGTTTTTGTGTTTTTTAGTTGGGCGGAGTTAACGCTCGCGCTCTTGCACAAGGGGACAGCCTAGGATGCAATGGAGCGGAGATAACGGTGCCCTTAAGAAAGCGAGAGGAGAGAGAAAGAGTTTGAGTGTTTCGAGGAAATCCCTTAAGCAAGGGAAACTCGAGTTACTCTTTGGTTTGTATTTTTTAAAGGTTGGGAACTCACGCCTGAATGGAACCCTTAAGCAAGGGAGCTCCAAGCACTCGAACATCCCTTAAGCAAGAGAAGTTACAAGCTATCATTCCCTTTTTATTAGTCAAAGTATTTATTAGTCATTTTTTATGCGTTTTCTTGGTATTTTTTAATGGGAGTTTATTCAAGTATTTATTAGATGTTTTAGGGTTGAAAAGAATGCAAAAAGGGAACTAATCCTAATTTCTACATCTATGTTATTGATTATTCTAAAAGAAAGATGGGGAAGAGAAAAAACAATTAAGCATTTCACAATATAGAAAATATTCACAAAAGAAAAGAATTAAAATTCACATTATTCACAAAGATATTCATGAGCAATTCTATTTTTATTTACATGGGAGGGTAATTTTGAATCATCAAGAAAAACTATTTATTTTTATGGTTTTATGAAGAAAAAGAATTCTAATTAAGCAAAGAGAATTAGCCTAACTAATATTTTTATGTGCATTTTTTATATGGCAAAAATCAGTAATGAAGTCTAAAAATGATAGTGGAGATTAATGTTTTTGTTACCTAAAAAGAAAAGAAAAAAAAACTAATTAAAACTTGAATCTAACATGAACAGGGGGTGCAAATTGCAATTATTGGTGTAAGGAGCAATTAGGCGCATGGCCCAGCCCAAGGGCGTTTTGTAGAGTTTTCTTTTATGCAAAAAATGAAGACAATGGGCCAGGGGGGTGAAAGAAATCAGGCCCGGGAGAGTTTTTTGTTTGATCCATATAGTTTTATTATCATTTTCAATCAATCCACAATAATCAATAAAAATGAAAAAAGATTAAAGTAAAAGAGAAATCAATAAAAGAAATTGGGAATCTAGGGTTACTTGTTTGTGGCTGATGGAGTTCTCTCTCGACTCAGACGCATGAACGGCGACCATGGCGTCTCTTCTCCGGTGAAGCTTCACTCGATGTCGTAAACCAACGCATTCCATCGTCGGACCTGAAACTCTCGTCTCTCCCGCTCGGTTTTCTCATCTCTCTCGTCTCTGATTTGTTCTCTCCGATCTCCCTCGATCCCAATCGAAGAACACCAATTCAAGGCAATCGTAGATTCGTCCTCATTGTGTTCGCTCCGTTGAAGCTAATGCGAAGATGTTGTGAATTCCTTGTAGATTGATGACGATGTTGAAGCGTGGATGGTGACCTCTTAAGGCTTATGACGATTGAAGGTATTCGTGATGATTCTTGCCGAATGATGGAGAGATCGATGGAGATTTTGGTGAGTTCTCTCTTTCTCCGATTTCGTCTCCCCTGCGCTTATTGTTTTTTTGAAACTTCTTCTTCTATTTCTTCTATTCTGTTTGCGCTTTTCTTCTTCTCCTTCTCTGTTTTTTCTTGTCTGTGTGATGTTGTTGATCGCGTGTGTGCGAGTTCGAGATGAATCAATGGAGGCTAAGCTCAGTTGATATGAGACTTCGAGGTGAAGTCTCGCACAACAATGGCGAGAGAGCTTTAGTGAGAGAGTGAGGCGATTGAGAGAAGAGAAGTTTCTGATGGACGAAGGTGATGAGTGTGAAGATTGAGTGGTGGAGTTATCAGTGGTGAAGTGAGAGGAGAGTGGGAAGAAGATGAAGATGGAGGTGAATGGTGTGTTATGGTGGAGAGGAATGAATGGTGAGAGAGGTGTATGAATGGCGTGAGTGTTTGAATTATGGAGGGAAGGGTGGTTATTTAGGCTGAGGGGATGAAGTGTGAGCCTTAGGATTAACTCGGTTCTGTTATGAAATGAGTGGTGAGGATTTGAGAGTTAGTTATGTTGGTTAGTGCAGTTAGATTCTGTTATGAGAGGTTAGTTGTGAATCTGATTTCTGTTTTGGTAGTTATATGTGGTTAGGAGGTTTGTTACAAGCTGGGGGAATTGGTTATAACAGAATGGAGTTAGTTATAGGAAGGGAAATTAGTTACAGGTTTGGGAAAGGTTACTTAATTGTTAGGGAAGTTAGAGGTTAGTGAACTGTTTGGTTACTTTGCTGTGTAATTGGAGTGGGTTTGAACTGAAGTTAGTAAGTTAATATATGCTGCTGCTTGAGTTTATTTTGTATTCCGAACTGAACCACTTTTGTGTATTTTCCGTCAGCTTCTTGTTTTGAGGGCTGAGCCGATTTCGTTTATTTGGTTTTGTGCAGGATCGAAATTGATTTTGTGGAGAAGCAGGGACTGATTTTGGTCTTGGTAAGATGACAATGTCTTGGTTGTCTGGATGGTTTGTACTGTGATTGAATGGTGCTGACTACGTTTTGCGTGTGTTGCCGGGCCGGTTATATGGTAGTGGAACTCGGTGTAGACTTTGGACAATCATTTGAAATTGCGCCGCGTCTTGGATTGGATGGTGAGTTTAATTTGCAGCTTTGTTTTGGTTGAATGTGTAGAATGTTTAGGCATAGTTCTGAATCTGTTTTGTATTAGTGATTGATGGATGTTAGGTTAGTTTATTTGGTCAAGGTTTTGGACTAATGTCATTAAGTTCTGAATGTGTGGCTGCTTGTATTTGGAACTGTCATGGATTGAATGATATAGCTAGTAACAACTGTTAGATTGGCTTGGATTTAGCTGGTTAGGATTAGATGTCAGTGAGGTTGCTGTTATGGGTAGCTTAGCCTGTATGATACATATGTGAGGATGTGTTGGTTTTGAACATGGCTTGAAGGGTTTAATGGTGAGCTTTGTATTTATTGAAATGTGGTTTAGAAAAAGGATTTGTTAGGGATTAGTCAATAGAGATGCTGGACTGTTTGTAGCTTGAATTGGTTTGAAAATGATGTGAAATGGGTCTGTTTTAATATGTATGGTATGTGTTGTGAATGGATGTTTGACGTATGTATGATTCTGGTTTTGTTTATTGTGCTTGATGCAGGTTTTCAAGTCTATGGATGGGCGTTATGGCTGCTGAATGGCATTGAACTGATGCTGTATGGGCTTGATTGGATGTGAGATGGTTTTGAATTTGTACAGGGGCTTTGTTATTTGAATAGTGTAATACTCTATAATTTGTCCTTTTTTGTAATGTGTAATGATACAGTGATGTAATGTGATAAGTGGATATCAAATGGTCCCCGTTTTTCTTTAATAATTTAATTTGTTGTATAGTTTTCTATGTAACGGTATGGATGTATCGAATATGTATCAAACACGGACATGGGGTAATGAGTGAATATTGTAATGAAGTTCTTTTCTTTCACATGAATGTAACTCTTATTCCCTTCCTTTCCACTTTTTGTAATAGCTTCTAGTAATGTATGAATTGAATGGCCGTTTGACTTTGCCATGTATGTTGACCCCCTTGTGTAGCCTCTTTATGATTCAAGTAGTCAAACCAAATGCCTTGTAACCTCGAACAAAAGGAATCTTCTAAACATGCTCACACTTTTGGCAATTCAAACCATAAACCCTTGAATTAAACTTTGTAAATTAATCTATAAGTCTTCTTTTGCCTTGGCAAAGTTCCTCATTGAAGATAGTATTTGAAGCATAAAGGAAAGCCTTGTCCTGAAGTACACAATAACCATGAATCCAGACCTTACTCTCACAGTCTAATGCTCTGAGGAGCACTCGATGAATCAGTGATATTTGATATGCACCCCTCAAAATCACTATGAACCCTTAATGATTCAAGATCCTTGATCCCAATGTCAATTTTATTAGTTAATGAATGCATGATGAGTTATATGACCTAATGGGAGGTATTTACATGAATGCAAAGTCTAAGCTAGTTAGAAATTAAAGGGTAGGACAAATTTGGGGTATGACAGCTGCCCCTATTTAATTGTCTTAAACCTGAAGGTGAGATTGGCGCTAGCCTTTCGAACATTGAAGGTTGAAGAAGATTAAATATCAAAGTACCAGAAATTTGTCCTAAAGAGAAGATGGTGTAAGTATTATTCTTATTTTTTCGTTTTGATATCTGCTGGGGAAAGAGAAATTTATTTTTTCTTTTCTCTGATGGAGAATTTACAATGGGTAATGGGTTTGAATGGAGATAGCTTATAACGTGGTAGCGGTGCCGACACGGGGTTTTCAAAGAGAATGGTTGTATGAAACAATGATCGAAAGAAAAAAGACCTCGTGCGATTTACGACTCAATGTCAGGACTGAAAGGAATAAGATCTCGTGGCGATCTATGACTCAACATCGAAAGAAGATCTCGTGGCGATCAACTCATCAACAGAAGAAAAGGGAATAAGATCTCGTGGCGATCTTATGACTCAACATCGAAAGAAAGTCTCGTGGCGATCAACTCGTCAACAGAAGACAAGAGAATAAGATCTCGTGGCGATCTTATGACTCAACATCGAAAGAAGATCTCGTGGCGATCAACTCGTCAACAGAAGACAAGGGGATAAGATCTCGTGGCGATCTTATGACACAACATCGAAAGAAGATCTCGTGGCGATCAACTCGTCAACAGAAGACAAGGGAATAAGATCTCGTGGCGATCTATGACTCAACATCGAAAGAAAATCTCGTGCGATTTTCCACACTTTGGAAAGGAATAAGATCTCGTGGCGATCTATGACTCAACATCGAAAGAAAATCTCGTGCGATTTTCCACACTTTGGAAAGGAATAAGATCTCGTGGCGACCTTATGACTCAACATCGAAAGAAAATCTCGTGCGATTTTCCACACTTTGGAAAGGAATAAGATCTCGTGGCGATCTATGACTCAACATCGACTCGACCTCGAGGGACAAAAGAAGACATTGTGTCAGACACTCATCAGAGATTGAAGATACCTCGCATCGGCACCGTGGTTGGAAGAGATTTGAAATGTAGTAGCAGATATCAATCGGAATTTGTAAGGACAACTTTTTGTGTGGGGATGTATTATTGTCTTGACTGGGTGCGGATTTGTATTATCTGGCTTATGCTTTGTTATGCATGTTTGAATTTTTCTATGGCGTAATGTTCCGCTTTGACGGATATGCTACGCTTTTGAGGATGCAATGCTATATGCAATGGGAACTATATGCAGAGTGCCAAATAAAGGCATTAGAGTGATAAACACCAGGGATAATCCCCTTAGTGTTAAGAATCATGTGGAGGTGCCAATAGACATTGGACTTTGATTTGTAAGATGCGCTTTTCTTTGACTTGAATGTAGAATAAATTCTGACTTCTCGCCACGTGCCGCTGCTTGGAGGCTTTTCAGCTTGAGGAGATTCCTTTGATTCACCATGTTGGGGATGAGGAATCCAGATAAGAAACCCAGATGGGGGAAGTAGAACAACTCCTAGGAGAAATAAACTTCTATGCTTGAGGAATGGAACAAACTCTCGGGAGAAATAAACTCCGTGCTTGGGGAGAGACCAAATTTCCAGGAGAAATAAACTCCTATGATTAGGGAGAGGACAATAAAACTCAGAAGATCGTGCCCCAAGTTTCATGACCCATGAAGGAAATTGCCCCAGTGGATCCTTGGAGAGATTTGTCAAATCTCGACGTAACTGCCCCAGATCGGTCAAATTCAAGAGAGATTCCTCGATGTGATTGCCCCAGATTGATCAAAGCTTGAAGAGATTTATCGACATGGTTGCCCCAGATATGTTGAATTTGAGAGGTCAAACCTCGATTCAATTGCCTCTGATTAGGTATATCTTACTAGAATCCTTAAGCTTTCTTTGTTTTGAAGTCAAACAAACATGGAAACAACTTTACCACGCTCAACGGAGTCTTCAAACTCTTCCCCTCAAGGTAATCAAAGAAGGCATTAACTGTTCATGCCCAACGGAGTTTTTTAGAGAATCTGCCCCTCGATGGTCAACGTTTGAGATGATTAGCTTTTACTCCTCGGAGTTCTCGAGTCTCTTTACTTTAACATGATCAAGTTACTCACTGATTGTCATCCTGGAAATTTCCTTGATGTTAAGCACATATTTTACATGCAAAAGAATGTTAATTCTAATGCAAAGCCTATGTTAGTCTTGAAGTTTTAAAACCTTTTTTATGAAATGAGGTTGCGACCTCTTGTGACTGAATCACTAGTTGACACAACCTCAATTTTTGTGTATGGAAGATAAAGCAAAAGTACGATACCAACATGGACATGTGTTACGCTTCATTGGGAGTCAGTTAAACAATATCTCATCGGAGTGCGCTTTCAAAATAAACCCTACTTCAATTAGGACTTTTAAGGGTTGTAACTTGGCCAGGTTCACGGTTTTGGAAACAAAGGATCTTTAGGCTCAAAATTACTTGGTTCCCACCCCCTTCGTGATGTTCTCCAGTCCTATGTTCAGTTAACTCGACACGAGTGTTCATCCCTCACAAAGAATTTGAAATGGTTGAGGAATCCATGAGGTTCTTTGGACATGGCGGTCACTCACCTTTTATTCTTCTGATTCAAGATCACACGACTTTGTTCTTGCTTGGCAATTTCATCATCCTTTTTTTCTCATGATTCTTTTACCATTTTCTTTTCATCTTTTTTTCTTATTTATTTTTTCTTTTGCCATCCTTTTTTTTTGCTCTTTTTTTTTTGAACAAGTCGTGTGACCTCGCATAGTCTTTGATTCGTTGGAGGTGATTGCGACCGCCTCACTCCTTTGATTTGATGAAGGATTACCATTATGGTATCGTCATCTCTTGATCTCTTGACGGAATAAGGATAATCATTGCGGTTTTGACATTCCTCAACCTTTTGAAGGATAACCATTGTTGTATCCTTAGATGCATACCCTTTTGGTGAGTTTTAAAAGCTCGATCAAGTTAAATGAACACTACCCTGCCCCGAGGTTAAAATAAGGGTTTTTGTGATTAGAATAGAAACTCCTTCTCCAAGGCTCAAAGGGGTTGACGAGGGTCTATCTCCCTTCTCCGGTGTTTGGGGATTTGAAATAATGCCTGTACATCCTCAGTAGGGTTTTATTCAAAAGCACACAATTGGAGATTTTTGCATTTTTACTTTTCATCATTCTCCCTCCGCTCTTTGCCTAAGCAAGCGATTAGTAAAGTTGGTATCGTAATGCCAAAAACATTTTATGAGTGAAAACGAATGGATTACTTCAAGACAAACATAAACAATGTATTTTATGATTTTCATTCAAAAATTAACAAGTTTTTACATGCTAGCAATGCTTGAACAAACAATGAAATGTTACAAATGAGAATGCAATAAAGAAACTAAATGAATGCCATTGTTGAGGAGACTTGACTCCGTCTGGACTTATTGATCTTGAATACTTTTGCAGTTCTTTCCAAACACTTCAGATTACTCTAAAAGAGAACTCCAACAAAGTCACTCATGAGTCGTAAACTTTTGCCTTGCTTTAGGGATTCGAGCAATGCGAGTGATGCAATGCTCAAGATAAGAGTACGTCTTGCTTATCCCTCATGCGGGAGCCCCAAGCATTGTTGCTAGAGTAGTAATTGCCATCATAAATGGAAAGAATCTTATATGGTCATCAAACTGAGAACTTGTGGTGAAGAAGACCTTGAGAATGAGGAGCATTGTGTAGAATACTCTTGATTACCACATGGAAGAAGATTCTGACGAAGTCACCCAAGAATTTGTAATGCTTTAGGGATTCGAGCAATGCGAATGATGCAATGCTCAAGATAAGAGTACGTCTTGCTTATCCCTCGTGCGGGAGCCCCAAGCATATTCATTGAAGAATTATTTGCCGTCAAACATGGAGGAACTTTGCGTGATCACCAAACTTAGAGAAGTTACTTGTTGCAAGGAGAGCTCAAACACCAACTGAAACACCAACCTCCACGGATACAACTGAGCATAAGAACCTTGAGAATGAGAGATGCTTCTTCAAAACATTCTTGCTTACTTTTTTGAAAAAGATTCTGACAGAGTTGCTCGAGAATTTGTGGTGCTTTCATTATTATCATACCGACGAATTCAGACAAGGAAGCAGCCTTCAACAAAACAAGGAGTACTGAAATGAGAATACGGAAATGCAATGATGATTGCCAATGTTGAGGAGCCTTGACTCCCTCTGGGCTTATTGCTTTTTGGTGATACTTTATGGAATACGGACATTCACTTGGGCACGGGAGTTCCGTTCACCCACATGTTTCCTCCTTGAAGGGTTATATGTCTCTCGTCGATCAATTGTTGCACCTTGGCTTTGAAAGCGTTGCAGTCCTCGGTTGAGTGCCCTGCTGATCCAGCGTGGTACCCACATTGCACATTAGGGTCATGCCCAGGTGGAAACGGGCGTGGTGGAGGTTTCACAGATTTGGGGACCACCAATGAGCTTTGCACTAGATATGGCAGAAGTTTAGTGTATGTCATAGGAATCTGGTCCAGAGGAGCATTTCTTCGTCCCAAATTACTTCTAGGTGGGTATTCATTCAGATGACCTTGTTGATGATTCTGTTCAGGTGTCTTCTCCCTTTGGTTTGGTTGTGAAACAGTCGGAGACTGATGAAGTGGGAAACCTGGAACCCAAGATGGTGCATTTGAAGTGGATCCGACATAGAAGCGTGAATCAACCTTTCTTTCCACCACATGTGGAACCCTGTTTCCTTGAACAATCATACCCTCGGGGGTGAACAAAATCACCTTTGAATCAATGAGGTCTTGAACTTGATGTTTCATCGCCTTACAATTCTCAATGTCATGGCCAGGTGCCCCAGAATGGAACTCGCATCGAGCATTGACATCAAAGTTCGGAGGAAGCTTTTCAGGCGTAGCCAAATCTCGTAGCTCAATCAACTGAAGTTCCAGCAAGCGAGGAAGTAACTGAGCATAAGGCATCGGGATAAGATTGATAACTCTCTGAGGTATCTTAGGCTTTTTCCCACACATTTGGCCTCCTTGAAGAACAGATTGGCATGGAGGTAATGGCACATGGAGTTGAGAAGGAACTTCCTGAGGTATTCCATGAGTGGGAAGGGATCCTACTGAAGAGAAGGGATCAACAACTTCTGTTGCAGCAGTAGGAACAACATCCCCTTCCTTTCTTAGTACTGTTTTTAGAACTTCCATAACCAAGCTTAACTGAGTCTTCAACTGACTATTCTCTTCTTTTAGTGCATCCTGATTATGGACCAAGTCTTGCATCTCCAACATAAGATGACCCATTTGTTCCCTCATCTCATCCATTTCCTCACGGAGTTGTTCCATAGTTGATTTTGGAGTTCGTGACGGTGAGAAGTCAAATTTGTTGTTGATCTTGCAATCTGAATAGAGAAGGGTCCCATAAGTCTCTGAGAAAACCATGAAATGCATGATAGTATGAATGCATGTTTCGTTTATGAGAGATCCTAAAGTCTTTTCACACTTTTTTGTTCTCTTTTGGAATCAAAGCTTTTTTGTTTTTTGTTTTTTTTGTATAGAATATCTTTTCTTTTCTTTTTTTTTTTTTTGCTTTTCTTTTTCGGAAATAGACTTTAGGATCCCTCACAAATGAAGTGGATGAAACAATGATGGTATGCAATGCAAAGGCATGGGATCAAGGTCCATATAATCTTAGTAACCACTGTACAATCCTCTGAATAACTGATATGAAACCTCTGTACAGGCCAAATGTCACAGGATCAAAGGTTCGACGCCTTTTTGAAATACCAAGATATCAAGAGCCATGAGAACAGACCAAATAAAGGTCCGACCTCAAATATGAAGAAGCAATGGTATGTAGGAGCCAAGGTTTCCTGTCCCACCCCAATCTCACGGGTATGAAGTCTAGACACGGACAAGTGGTCCCTAATGGTCACTAGGGTCTACAGTTCCCATGGGGTACAAAGTGTTTGAGGCAACAAGCGTGCCAGACACAGTGTTCCATGAAAGAACCTCGCCCAGCTGTGGTACCCCATATTGAACTCATCCATAGCAAGCGCTACGGTAGTCAACATGAGCATCCACGCTAATCCTATGTGTCACTGGCCTGGGTAGTGGGCCTTTTACCTCACACAAACCCCCCACCTGCAAAACAGAACAGAAGACCCCAAGGAACACAAAATATAATCCATATGCATGATGTGAAGCAGAAATAAACATGATATGCAAGCAGAAAATAAAACATGCAAACATATATACAAGATATAGACATAAAAAACAAATAAACACCCAATAAAAGAAACAAACAAAGGCTAGGATCGACTTGCTTAGGATGTCCCCAGCAGAGTCGCCAGCTGTCGCACGCTCGCGAAAAATGAACAGAGTCGCCACCAATATATTTATCCCATAAGGGAAAGGAATATCAGAAAACCTAACAAAGGAAGGAACAGGGTCTTGCGACCAGAGAATCAAGGTACGGGAGTCGGTTACGCGAGGGGAAGGTATTAGCACCCCTCACGCCCATCGTACTCGATGGTATCCACCTATGTTTGGTTCTATCTAAAGGGTGTGTATTATGTCTATGTCTGTATGTGAATGCATGCAAAAGAAATACGGGGAAAAGATGGAAATATTTACAAGTGTGCTCGTTCAAGCCCCGCGACTTGATGCCTACGTATCCTTTTCAGGAATCAGAGCGCCGTAGTTCGGCTCCATAGTTTTGTTTGTTTTTGTGTTTTTTAGTTGGGCGGAGTTAACGCTCGCGCTCTTGCACAAGGGGACAGCCTAGGATGCAATGGAGCGGAGATAACGGTGCCCTTAAGAAAGCGAGAGGAGAGAGAAAGAGTTTGAGTGTTTCGAGGAAATCCCTTAAGCAAGGGAAACTCGAGTTACTCTTTGGTTTGTATTTTTTAAAGGTTGGGAACTCACGCCTGAATGGAACCCTTAAGCAAGGGAGCTCCAAGCACTCGAACATCCCTTAAGCAAGAGAAGTTACAAGCTATCATTCCCTTTTTATTAGTCAAAGTATTTATTAGTCATTTTTTATGCGTTTTCTTGGTATTTTTTAATGGGAGTTTATTCAAGTATTTATTAGATGTTTTAGGGTTGAAAAGAATGCAAAAAGGGAACTAATCCTAATTTCTACATCTATGTTATTGATTATTCTAAAAGAAAGATGGGGAAGAGAAAAAACAATTAAGCATTTCACAATATAGAAAATATTCACAAAAGAAAAGAATTAAAATTCACATTATTCACAAAGATATTCATGAGCAATTCTATTTTTATTTACATGGGAGGGTAATTTTGAATCATCAAGAAAAACTATTTATTTTTATGGTTTTATGAAGAAAAAGAATTCTAATTAAGCAAAGAGAATTAGCCTAACTAATATTTTTATGTGCATTTTTTATATGGCAAAAATCAGTAATGAAGTCTAAAAATGATAGTGGAGATTAATGTTTTTGTTACCTAAAAAGAAAAGAAAAAAAAACTAATTAAAACTTGAATCTAACATGAACAGGGGGTGCAAATTGCAATTATTGGTGTAAGGAGCAATTAGGCGCATGGCCCAGCCCAAGGGTGTTTTGTAGAGTTTTCTTTTATGCAAAAAATGAAGACAATGGGCCAGGGGGTGAAAGAAATCAGGCCCGGGAGAGTTTTTTGTTTGATCCATATAGTTTTATTATCATTTTCAATCAATCCACAATAATCAATAAAAATGAAAAAAGATTAAAGTAAAAGAGAAATCAATAAAAGAAATTGGGAATCTAGGGTTACTTGTTGGTGGCTGATGGAGTTCTCTCTCGACTCAGACGCATGAACGGCGGCCATGGCGTCTCTTCTCCGGTGAAGCTTCACTCGATGCCGTAAACCAACGCATTCCATCGTCGGACCTGACACTCTCGTCTCTCCCGCTCGGTTTTCTCATCTCTCTCGTCTCTGATTTGTTCTCTCCGATCTCCCTCGATCCCAATCGAAGAACACCAATTCAAGGCAATCGTAGATTCGTCCTCATTGTGTTCGCTCCGTTGAAGCTAATGCGAAGATGTTGTGAATTCCTTGTAGATTTTTGACGATGTTGAAGCGTGGATGGTGACCTCTTAAGGCTTATGACGATTGAAGGTATTCGTGATGATTCTTGCCGAATGATGGAGAGATCGATGGAGATTTTGGTGAGTTCTCTCTTTCTCCGATTTCGTCTCCCCTGCGCTTATTGTTTTTTTGAAACTTCTTCTTCTATTTCTTCTATTCTGTTTGCGCTTTTCTTCTTCTCCTTCTGTCATACCCCAATTTTTGACCTAAGATACCACCTCATATCATTTGCATATGCATCATTTGCATCTCTAACAAATTGCATAGCTTGTGTTTGCTACTTGTGACTCAGCAGGATTTAATCAGGAAATCACTCATCAGTGCAAATAACACTCAATTCGGGTTTTGTTCTCCCTTCATCTCAAATGAATCATCTTCATCAATAATCAACATTTGGTCCTCAAAGATTCACTTCGACAAGCTCAAAAGCTTTGAATCGACCAAATTAGGATTGTTCATTCATTCACTCATTCTTTGCAAGATAATTTTGTGTTCATGGCGGTTTTCCACTTTTTATGCGCCATTGCCATTTGTGTGATTCAAGAGATTTGTTTGGAATTTATTTCGCGACTCTTGGCTTATGGATTCATCATGGTGAAGAATTGATTCATATGGATTATTTGAAAGTTGGTACAAGTTTGAAACAATTCATGGAAATTTCACTGAAATTGCAAGAAATATCTTTTAGTCCATTTGTTGAAAGATTATTTCAAGTATGGTTTAAAACCATAAATTCAAGAATTAAAAGTTCATTGGTGCAAGAACACTTTTCACATTACTTCAAGGACTTTTCATTCAAGAATATCCCACATTCATGGTTCATACAACTTCATTCAAAGATTTTAAAGGAAATTCAAGCATTCAAAATTGAAGTTCATTCCTTACAAAGTTCCAAATTTCAAATGAATTACAATAGAGGCTTTATCCAAAATTCAAGAATTACAAAATTCCATTCATTTTCAAGAATACAAAGTTTCATTCATACAAAGTTGGAATTACAAGGAAAAGAAAAAGATAAAACTTCAAATGCAATTCTTGAATTCTTCAAGTCTTCATTCTTCAAGATCAAATTTCTTCATGCTTTTCTTCAAGGTCCTCATGCAACATGAAAAAAAAGAAACAAAAAGAGGGGTGAAATTAGCAAAAGTCAAAGAAAGCCAAAGAGAGATTTTTATGTCATAAAATTATGCAACTTAGAGATATCATAAAATGACATAAAAATTTACACACATGGCTTATATCATGAAAAATATCTTTGCATAAGAATATTCTTATTCTTATTTTTTATTCTTGCAATGATGAAGAATATATTCTTTTTCTTATCTTGCAATGATTGAAACTTGCCAATCAAGATTATTAATTGCCAAACACATCCTAAGTTTTTCCTATAAATAGAAGTGTTCACTTCATTGCAAATCACACCAAAGCAACCTTAACTACTTGCTTTCTCACTTCTCTCATAATTTTCAAGTTTCTTAGTTCCATAGTTTGAAAAGGAGTGAAGAAGTTGTTCATACCTTGGTGGAAGGTTACCACTTGAAGATCATCTTCAAGTCTCCCACAATCCAAAAAGAGGTGTTGTGGCATCACCTTCATCAAAGAGCCTACAACAACAATTCCAAAAAATTGTTAGTAACAACAATTCAAAGTTGTTTCAAACAATTTGCAACAAGTTCAAAAGTTCATAACCGGTTCAATAACAATTCGAGGGTGTTCTTCAATAACACCACCCAAATTTCCAGAAAAAAAGAAAAGAGATTCAAAACCATACCTCTGGTTGCAGCCCTGTGCTTACACATCATTCACGCATCATCTTCAACAACTCCGAAGCAACAGCAGAAAAATTCAGCAAAATCAAAGCATAACCGCAACACTATTTTGGAACAATTATAACAATTTTCAATGGAAATCCAAAGCAGTAGCAGCGACGTGTTTTAAAGTTCAAAACGCAGCAATCATAGCTATTTCCAGAAAACAGAATTGATACTCACCTCAACAAAATCCGGCAAACACCTCATTGCCGCAGGTAAATTGATTCCGCGCTTACTCTCTCAATGATATTGCTGTGAACCTTATTCTTCCTGTAAAAACAAAAAAAAACGCCCAGAATCATTATATTTGCTAAGCTCTAGATTTCTTGTGTGTTTTAACCTGAACTTGAACTGTGATAACAATAAGTTTGAAATTTTAACTGGTAAAATCTTGGTTCCGTGAGAGATAAGAGGAGAACATAACAAACCTGGTTTGTTCCTCCATAAGCCACCGTGAAATTTTTGATGAGAAATTGTTACTGTTGTTGTTACTCCGAGAAAGAGAATTGAGAGCCACACAGGTTGCCACTGGTTTTGTTTCGCAGGGAGAGAAACCGAATTGTTGCTGTTCAATCGCAAGCAGAGAACGAGTTTGAAAGAGTAACTCAGTGAGAGCGAAACCGAGAGAGATTCGCGAGTGAGAGTGAGACCGAAAGCTTCATTTGTTCACGACCTGAGCAGAGAGGGTTTGCCGCTGTTGTTTTTTTGTTTCAATGGAGAGAGC
The DNA here is from genome assembly GCF_029867415.1 of Vicia villosa. Classification (NCBI taxonomy): domain Eukaryota; kingdom Viridiplantae; phylum Streptophyta; class Magnoliopsida; order Fabales; family Fabaceae; genus Vicia; species Vicia villosa. The sequence continues at coordinate 117,943,117 of NC_081181.1, read as the reverse complement.
AAGTGAAATCGAGTGAGAGAGCTGAGGGGGAAGATGAGTTTGTTGTCTCTGTCTTTTCCCAGAAAGAAAAAAACTCGTAAAACAAGTGAGAGTGTGGAAGAGAGGCGCTGCCTCTTTCTTTTGCTGTTTAGGGTTTTCCAACCCGTTTGTTTAACTAAAACATGGGCGGATCCGGGTCATTTCTGACCCGACCCGGTCCGGTCCAGTTGTTTTTTTTTTTACTATCCAGCTCAAGTTAGTTGGACCTGCACCCCCCAATTTGATTTCAGCATCTCCTTGGCCCATTACTAGTTTTTTTTTTATCTCTTTGATTTTCTTTAAAAGGATTTTATAAAAGAATTAGTATTTTAATTTAAATATAGGATTTAGTTTTGATTTTCTAATCCTTATTAAAAATGACAAAAATATGTTTTTTATATTTTCATATGTTTATAAGTATTTTTTTTTATTTATTCTTATTAAAACAACAAAAAAATATATATTAGATACATGTTTATATTTATGTTTCTAATTATTTTCTCTTTTCATGAAAAAACCACAAAAAAATATCTTTTTCTTAGATTAATTTTGTTTGAATTTGATATTTTCATATAATTTTGTGTAGTTAATCATTTGAATTTATATTTGATTACTGTTGCACATTTTACTTGAATTTTCTCACTTCATCCAAGACTTCGAGATTATTTCTCTGTTGTCTTTTGGATTTGTCTGTTTTGTTTGGTCTTCCATTTGCTGTAGAAATCCATAAACAATTACTGGATGATCATGGAATGCTGAAAGTTGTGAGCTTATTCAACGTTCTTTTCTGCTGGTGTGGATGCCTAACATCTAAAGATCAAGGTAACACCTCAAACTCAGAAATCCAATTTTCTCATTCTTCGAGGTAAGCCTAAAACTCAATCAACTGTTTTCACAACAGTAATCAATTCACTTTCAAATCATGCAACTCATTGTTTTTCAAAACAGTGGGGCCTCTCGAATATTAGAGAGTGTAAGTCCCATTTCTTTTCTTTTTGTACAGTTTTCAAAACAATAAAATTTCTTCAAAACAAAACCTTTTCAAATAATTTTCAAATCATTTTCAAAACAACAAAACTTCAAATTATTCAAAACTTTTCAAAATATACCATGGGCCTCCATGTAGGTATAAGTCCCAAGCCCCTTTTGTACATACCCATTCCAGTACATGAAATTAGGTATTTCATTGTGCGCCTTTTGTACATATCTCAATCAATGCGTTTTTAAACTTTGAATAACAAACCAAAAACGAAGGTTTCTTTAAATCTTCCCAAAAATATACCATGGGCCTCCATGTAGGTATAAGTCCCGAGCCCTTGTAAATACCTGTTTACATAGCTTTGAATAAACTCAAAAGGACCTCTCCTCGAGTATAAGTCCCGAGCCCCCGTGTATACAAATGGATCATGCTTACAGGTATATTTCCTTCATAAACTCCATTATATACACACACTTTGTCATATATATAATTGTTCATACCTGTTCATGTTTGTTCATACTTGTTCATGTTTGTTCATATGTGTGATATGTGTGCTTGTTCAACTTAGTACAACACTAGGTTCCCCATAGCCTCCTATTGGGCTTCGTGCAAAGAATCTCCACTAGTTTAGGTTAGGACATAGAGTATGGTTTCCCGGTGAAATCGCTCTAAGAGCTCAAACCAACTATACCATGCCTCCCCTTGGGCTTTGTACAAACGAGTGACCCTCCCATAGCCTCCTCTTGGGCTTACAATGCAAGGACCCTGGATTGTCCCTCCCATAGCCTCCTCTTGGGCTTACAATGCAAGGACCCTCGGATAGCCTCCTCTTGGGCTTCGTACAAGGACCCACGGGCTTCTTATAAGCATCCCCAATATCCAAATCAAAATACCCTAGGAGATTAGACATTTTTCATCTCTATGATAGGAGTATCTCTTCTATATCATCACAAACAATAAATCAATCAAACTTTTTTGCCACAAGGCTGGCTAATTAATCAAACTTCTTTTTGCCACAAGGCTGGCTAATTAATCAAACCGTTTTGCCACCATACTGGCTGATTAATCAAAGTTTTTGTCACAAGGCTGACTTCATTGAAACTTTTGCCACAAGGCTGGCTGATTAATCAAAACTTTTTGTCACAAGGCTGACTTCATTGAAAGTTTTTGCCACAAGGCTGGTTAAACAAACAAAAAAACATCTTTATCATTCTAAGCGCCATAAGTGGCATGGCCCAGGGCTTATAATGAAAAGATTTTCAAACAAAAACAAACAGATGTATGTGATGATATAGATTAAATACATCGAACATTTAGATGACATTTGTCTCTTATCCTTTGCTTCCACTAGCATAAGTGGGAACTACGATTGCTCTGACTTTCTCAACATCCCTTTGAGAATACGTAGGCACAAGGTCGTATCCTTGGCGAGCAAAACTTCTCTCTCAAACCACTCAAACCTTAGCACCCGTAGACCCCGAGCTACAGATGCTCTGATTCCCTCTAGGGGATATGTATGCAGAGGATCGCGATGATCTTTGCGAGCATAATCAAACAAACACCTTAGGTCCCACCTCTTTCTCACAAGAACCTCCACCATAACAAGAATGGAATAAACAAAACAAAGAAACCTATAGAGTACTATAGATACGTTGGGTGCTAATACCTTCCCTTCGTATAACCAACCCTCTTACCCAAAGATCTCTCCCCCACTTTTAGGTTATTGCAGCTTTTTTCCTTTTCCTACTTTGGAAATAATAAAAAGTTTGTTCGAAACAAAGAAAAATCATTTTTTTGAGCACTCGAGCCCAAAGAAGGCATCAGGTGTCTCATCCACAAAAAAGAGGAACAAAACGATTTTTCGCCCGCGACAGAAAAATGGCGACTTCACTGGGGAGTAAACTTTTTGTTGTTTCCAAAGAAAGGGTTATTTCTATTTGTTTTGTTTTTATTTACATGTGTGGTTCCTTGGTCCTGTTACTTGTGTGATTCTGTTACAAGTGATACATTATGGACAAATCCTAACCCGGATTAAGTACACATAAGAATTAGGTGGAGGGTATAGTCATGTATGGCATACAAGGAGTTCAGTCCTTAAAAAGTCAACATGAGAATCCTTCCGCTCAGTGGAGGTTCCTTGTTGGTAGTATATGTTTAGCAAGTTCAGTTGCAAAGACATTATTGCTTTCATTGAACTGTAGAAGCTGAGTTGGCTGTAGAACTCCAACCCATCCTGGCCTTATTAGGACGTGGTGCAGAAACGATCCAGGTGAAGACTTGGATAGTTGTCATGCGGAGAACCACACTCAGACGAGTTTTTCTTGAGAATATTTCTAGCTCACAAGTTCAGTTGTGCAAGCCGGTAATATCCGAAAGAAAAATGTAGACTCTGACGTATCAGTAGAACATGTTTTGCAGGTGATAAACCCTAGTACTATCCCATGTTTGGTTCTCTGACCTCATGCTCGTGACGCTGGACCTTTGAACCTATGTGTACTATGTTTGAATTACCATGTTTGTAGTACCATGTTTGCGTTACCATGTTTGAACTACCATGTTTGCTTTACCATGTTTGAATATGTGGCATCCATGCATCCATGCATTCATACATTCATTAAAAAACCCATCTTTTTCCATAAAAACATGATTTTTCCAAAAAAAAATTTAGAGAATTTTCTTTGCAAACATTATAGGATTAAGTTATGGAGTGGGTAAAAAGGCATACCAAAAAGTATGATTTCAAAATGCCTAATGTGGAAAGGCTGAAAGAGTTAGCATCTTCTGTACAAAATCCTTCTGATTTTAGGAAAAGCCATGGAAAGCTTTTGCCTATCTTGAACACTCATGTTGATGAAGGACTTCTCAAAACTCTGGTTCAGTTTTATGATCCCGTCTACCGGTGTTTTACCTTTCCAGACTATCAGTTGGTACCAACCTTGGAAGAATACGCCGATCTTTTGGGTATTCCTGTGTCTGACAAAATACCTTTCAATGGTTTGGAAGCCATTCCTAAGTCACCAGTCATTGCAGCAAGTATCCACTCGAAGAAATCTGAAATAGAAAGTAATTGGACTACCAAAGGAAATTTTCCGGGTTTGACTTCGCAGTTTCTAATAAAGAAAGCCTTTGATTTCATTGACACTGGTAGCATGATAGCTTTTGAAGCTGTATTAGCCTTGCTCATTTATGGGTTGGTTCTGTTTCCCAACGTCAACGACTTTGTTGATATCAATGCCATAAAGATCTTTCTGATTGGAAATCCTGTTCCGACTTTGCTTGGTGACACGTATTTCTCTATCCATCATAGGAATCGCCAAGGTGGTGGAATCATTATATGTTGTGCACCTCTTTTGTACAAATGGATTGTTTCACACTTACCTAAGTCCCCTATTTTCACGGAAAACCGAGAAGGCTTACGTTGGCCTCGAAGACTTATGTCTCTTGCTAATAATGATATTCATTGGTATACCTTGGCTCGCTGTGGTACAGAAACCATTGATAGTTGTGGAGAGTTCGCCAACGTACCTCTCATTGGCACACAAGGAGGAATTAACTATAATCCGGTCCTAGCCCGACGACAACTCGGGTATGCAAATTCAGCTAAACCCATTGGTCTCGCAGTGGAATGCTACTTTTACCGAGAAGGGGAGGATCCTCAAAGGTTGAAGACAAGAATGGTAAGAGCTTGGTACGACGTCCGAAGAAAAGAAAAAGGTGGGGAAAGAAACTGCATTGCTACAAACGCCTATACCTGCTGGGTAAAGAAAAGAGCAAAGGAGTTTCAAATGCCTTATGATTATGAAAAACCCATGTTCCCTGTGGTGTCTCAACTACCCAACATTCCCATTGACACTACGGAAGAATACCAAGAGATTTTAGCCAAGATGAGGTTAGAAAAAGACGCTTGGGAAGAAAAGTTTCGTAAAACTGATGAGGAAAATAGAAAGTTGAAGAAAAGAGTGAAAGATCACGAAGAAACTCTCTATTATCAAGATGGATGGCTCATGAGCAAAGATGAGAAGATTCGTCGGAAAGATGCCGCAATCAGAAGATACATCAAAGAAAGCAAGAAGAATCTTGAAGCCTCGACAAGCAACGCTCCGACTCCTGATGATTGGAAGAATGTTGTCGACAAACTGAGAGCTGAAAAGGCCGAGTTGAAAGCTTACTATGGGAAAGAAATCATGAAGCTCAAGCTGCACAATGCATTTGGTTCTTCATCTGATGAAGATGTTTAGGATTTGTTTAGATTTTCATTTATCATTTGCTTTTGTAAGGAGCTACGCTCCAATGTTGTAACATTTCCCATTATTGCAAAAAAAAAATGAAATGAATGAATAAAAGAATTGTTTGTGTTCCAATGTTTGCAAGGAAATAATCTTTAAAATAATTGGAAAAATCATAAATTTCTTTTTGCATACATCATTCTGCATATCGAGTCTGTTGTATAGAGTCTCATCTTTTGGATCTTTCTCCATTAGATCGTCAAGTTGTCGCGTCTCAAAGTTTCTCGACCGCGCTCGCAATCAGATCACAGATACAATACTCGTTCAAGCAGAAGAAGAGTAATGGAACACTCTGAACAAGAGAATATTGAGCTTCGTGGTACAGTGACCACTCTTCAGGAAAAGTTGGAAAGTCTCACTACTCTGGTTGACTCCTTAATGGCCGCACAGAATCAGCCGCCGCCACCTAACAGTCAAGCAACGGTAACATCTGAAGTCACTACTCCAGTTTCTACAGTTGCATTCAACATTCCATCTTTCTCCATGCCAGAAGGTTGGGGCCCGCCTTTCAGTTTTGGTACAGGTTTCCGCCATAATTTCTCTGGGGTTCAAACAGCTACAACTGAAGCGCCTGCTGCACAAGGTTCAGCATTTATTCCACATTCAGGGGTAACTTTTTCCCAAATCACTATGGCACTTTCTCAACCCACTATGACAGTTCCGACCCCTACGGTTCACACTGTTCCTTATGAAGGCAATGAGATTTATCATGATCAAGGTGATAGCACAAATCCGCGTAATCTTGTGGAAGATCTCCAAGAACAGTTCAACAAGATTCAATTGGAAGTCAAAGCTATCCGTGGAAAAGATTTGTTTGGAAAGAATGCCCAGGAGCTATGCTTAGTTCCCAGTGTACAAATACCGGCTAAGTTCAAGGTCCCTGACTTTGAGAAGTATAAAGGAAGTTCTTGTCCACAAAGTCATCTCGTAATGTATGCCAGAAAGATGTCTACTTATGCAGATAATCATCAGTTGCTTATCCATTACTTTCAAGACAGTTTGACTGGTGCCGCACTGAAGTGGTACACAGGCTTGGATAGCACTAATATTCGAACATTCAATGACCTAGGTGAGGCCTTTGTCCGACAATACAAGTATAACTCGGATATGGCTCCGGACAGAGATCAGCTTCGATCCATGGCTCAGAAAGACCATGAAGCTTTCAAAGAGTATGCCCAACGATGGAGAGAAACTGCTGCTCAGATTAATCCACCGTTAAAAGAGAAAGAGATGACAAAGATCTTCTTGAATACTCTCAGTCCGTTTTATTATGAACGCATGATTGCTAGTGCTCCAAGTGATTTCACCGAAATGGTAAACATGGGGATGCGTCTAGAAGAAGGGGTCCGAACCGGACGTCTAACTAAAGAAGGTGGATCTTCAAGCGGAACCAAAACGTTCGGAAGTGGTTTCCAAAAGAAGAAAGAACAAAGTGTTGACATGGTATCCCAGGGAAAGCCAAGAGGAAACGTTAATCGTCAACAACAGATTGCTGCTATCACGCCAGTCGCTAATACAGCACCAAATCCGGGATTTACCCCGCAGTTTCAACAACAACAGCCTCGACAACAGGCTCAACAACTTAACAACAATCAGAATCGTGTGCAAAGAGCTCCACAGTTTGATCCGATTCCGATGACCTACACAGAATTGTACCCTGCACTGATTGAAAGAGGCCTTATTCAAACTAAAGCACCACCACCAGTACCTGAGAGACTCCCATGGTGGTACAAAGCTGAGGTCTCATGCTCTTATCATCAAGGAGCACCTGGCCATGATCTTGAGCATTGCATAGCTTTGAAATATGAAGTTCAGAGGTTGGTTAGATCTAATCTTCTCTCTTTCAGAAATTTGAATCCTAATGTGCAAGCAAATCCGCTGCCCAATCATGGAGGGCATGTTGTAAACATGGTATATGGATGTCCTGGCCAATACCGAGTCTATAATATCAACTTCTCAAGAGCAGATTTGGTACAAATGCACGCCACTCTTTGTCGGGGGCAGAATTTTCGCCAGCATCAATACGGTTCCTGTAGAATATGTTGTGTGGATCCTCACGGATGTTCGATTGTGAGAAGAGATCTCCAAGTTTTGCTAGATAATGGTACTATTGAGATCTACAGAAATAGGGATGAAAATGAAGTTAACATGATAGGATGTTATCCGCATGAGCTTTTAGTCTCAGATATCAACTCGGAAATGCCTACAGTTAACATCATCGTTCCTCATTTCAACATGCCTGAGCGCATGGAAGTTACTTACAACAAGCCGAAGGTTCCAATTGCTCCTTTGATCATTTGTTTACCTGGACCTGTTCCTTATGACTCTGACAAGGCAGTTCCATACAACTACAATGCCACAATGATAAAGGATGGACAAGAAGTTCCTTTACCTACTCTTTCATCTGTCGTAAACATCGCTGATGTAAGTCGTGTAACAAGAAGTGGACGTGTGTATACTCCACTACCTCCAAAGCAGCCTGTTGCTCCTGTAACTGGGCAAAATCCTGTTAATACACCAGTGGGGAATCCTGTGGAAACTCCTGTCAGTAATACAAACACTGATATTGGTCAATCCAGTGGAACCAATGTCAATCCAGATTTTGATGAAATTTTGAAGCTTATCAAAAGAAGTGAATACAAGATTGTGGATCAGCTTATGCAGACTCCTTCAAAAATCTCAATACTTTCATTGCTGTTAAACTCAGAAGCCCACAGGGAAGCCCTGATGAAGGTCTTGGATCAGGCTTTTGTAGATCATGATGTGACTGTTGACCATTTTGATGGGATAATAGCCAACATAACAGCTTGTAACAATTTAAGCTTCTGTGATGAAGAACTCCCCGAGGAGGGTAAAAATCACAATCTTGCTTTGCACATTTCTATGAACTGTCAGTCGGACTCTTTGTCTAATGTACTGGTAGACACCGGATCTTCCTTGAATGTGATGCCAAAAACGACTCTTGCTCGCTTGTCATACCAAGGAATGCCTATGAAGTTCAGTGGTGTAGTTGTCAAAGCATTTGATGGATCGCGAAAATCTGTTATCGGTGAAGTCAACCTTCCCATGACAATTGGTCCGCATACATTTCAAATCATCTTCCAGGTCATGGACATTCAAGCTGCTTATAGCTGTCTGTTGGGACGACCATGGATTCATGAAGCAGGGGCAGTAACTTCTACGCTCCATCAGAAGTTAAAATTTGTAACAAATGGAAAATTGGTAACAATAAGTGGAGAACAAGCCTTGATGGTGAGCCATTTATCCAATTTCTCTTTCATAAGTGCCGATGATGTGGAAGGAACTCAGTTCCAAGGTCTCTCTTTAGAAGACGAATCTTCCAAAAAGAAAGCATCAATCTCTTCTTACAAAGAGGCAGTGAAAGTAGTGAAAGATGGAACTACCACTGGCTGGGGGCAAGTTGTGATCCCGACCAAGAATGAAACTAGAGCAGGACTCGGATGTTCACCAACATTCTCAAACTGCACCAAGAAGGATGAAACCCTTCGTCCGATCAAAGAAACGTTCCATAGTGGAGGGTTCCTTAACCCAATTCCTCAAGAGGTTAATGTCCTTATTGAAGAATGCATCGAAGAAGGTCTCTCCGATACTGAAGAAGAATGGAAATGTTATCTCAATGACTCGGGATACATATCTCAGGAAGAACCATATCCTCCTTCAGAGAAAACAAGTGCTAAAGAAATTCCGCCTATTCCTGCAGAGGTTTGGGACACCTTGGGACAACCAAGTGGAAAATTTGATTATATGGTGAAATACACTGCACCTGAAAGTTCAAAGATTGCGATTGAGGATATCCAACCAACTGGATGGGGAGATTCCTTTGAATGCAATAGTCAACCAGGAGAGGCTTATCAGCCTTGTCAATTTTCTCAGCAACCTGAAATTACTGAAGATTTCGACTTCAACGCATCTGTCATACCCCAAAATTTGCCCATACAATTTCTTTTATACAAATTCAAATCAATACACAAAACTCCAAGACACACTCTCCTATACAAAGCTTAGAAACTAGGGTTTGGTTTACCAAAAGGAAAATCAGTGAATCAATGGCTCCAAGGCATCTCATATGGCTCAATATATCTCACATCATCTCCATGTTAAATATCAAGTCTCAATTCAAAAGATTGGCCACTCATTTGTTCAGAAAGTCAACAGTCGATTAAGTTAACCTAAGAGTCAACTGTAGTCAAAGTAAAGTCAAGACTCCTGATTTTTTGTCAAGATCCTCATATTGAAGTATCATTCACCATTTGATCAAGAATTGATCATGGTTCATCAAGGAAAGATCAAAAATCAACAAACCAAAAGTTTCTAAATTAGGGTTTGTATGGGAAAAGTCAACTGAACTTTGACCAGCCATAACTTTCACATGGAACATCCAAAATTTTCCATCCAAAGCTCATCTTGAAGGAAATTTGATTCTCTACAACTTTGTCTCTCACATACCAAGTCTAAAAATGCTTCATTTGAGAGATATGGACCAAAACATTATAGGTCCTTTTCAAAAGTCAACAAAAAGTCACTTTTTTTAAAAGGACACACAAGGAGCATGGAAAATCATTTTGATATGAGACCAAATACACTGGTTAGAGGACTCTCTAAGGTTTCTAAAAAAGTCCTAGAATACTTCCATATCTCAAAAATGGAGGGAGATATTCCTTGTCAAAGTTGGACAAATTTGAGAGAGAAAATGTGAAATAAAATGCCTCAAATTGATTTTATTTGCAAAGGGGCCCATCCTTTTATAACCCAAACTTGCTCCTAGGATCATTACCACGATTAATTGATTTTTATTATATTTTTTATGAATTTTTATTCATTTAAAATACAATTTAAATCAAGATAATTGAAGAAAATATGGGAAATTTGATTTGGCCTTATCTTCCAATCAATTTCAATCACATATATATCAAATATTGTCCTAATTTTCGTTCAAAGAGAGATTGGAGAAAGTTTGAATCAAATAAACCAATTTTGGAAAGTTTGGAAGGTGATTTGTAATCAAATCCAATCTCTTGATCCAAAGAGATTTTGTCTAATTATATTGACCTAATTCAATCACCATATATACCTTAACATCATCAAATGCAAGGGGGTCGGTTTTGCAAGGATTAGCAGCCCAAGAACGTTCATACAAAAACTCAAAAAATCAAAGGAAAAATTGAATTCGGTTTCTGGAATTGGTACGAATTCAAGGTGTTCTGGAGATTGCAACTCATTCCTTGGTATTCCTTGAAGCTATCCAGACCGTCATCATCGTCCATAGCATTCAGAGGCGCGAGCACATAACTCACGGTTTGCCTTACATTTTTTTCGTTCGAATTCAGTGATTCATAACGCATAAACCTGTTTCGATTGTATATATGTGTTCATAGTGATGTTTTGAATGTTTCTGAATGGTTAATTGGTTCGATACGTGTTCATATCGATATATGCCATAGCTAGGGTTAGAGATACCGAATTAGGTTTTTTGGATTGGGGGCGAATTGGTCTTGATTGCAGGTACCTTCGTGTTCGTGAGGGTGAGACGAATCTGTCCATGGCTTTACATTTTATTTTTGTCGCACGTATGAGATTCTATGGTGCTCAAGACCTATGGCGATTGAGGTTTTGAACTGTGGGTAAAAGTCCCCTAACACGACGGCCAGAGGTTAGGGACAAGGACGTGTCCTCGTGGGATTGGACGGTTCAAACTCCCGCGCGCGTTTAGCATATTTGAATTGTTTTGTTTGTATATATTGCCCTTGTATCAATTCACCATCAGCAAGCCTTCACAACACTATTGGTTAGAGGCGCATGTGTGGGTCTATGGGTGAGCAGGTTCGAACCCCAGGTAAGTCATGTTTTTTTTGATAATTTAGTATGTTATAACATGCTATCAGATCCTGCGTCACCATCGTATGCATACACACCGTACACACTCAACATCCACCCTTGGATCTCTAACAAGTCCAGATCCAACGCATCTGGGGGATGAGGAACACCATGCACTCTCAGAAGCTTACAACACTGGATAAAAGCTGAGTATTCTAATTCTCTTTTTATTTTTTTTATTTATTCAGCAATAATTATATTTATTTTAGTTTATAAAAAATTTCTTTCTAATTTCTTTTTTTTCTAAATAAACATAATAAGTAATAATAATATATTATTTGTTTAAATTGTTTTTTTAGTTAATTTAAATTACTTAAAATTATTTTTGTTTATTAATTTTGATCAATTGATTAAAAATAAATATTAGGTTTAGTGAATTTAATCGAAACCCTATTTTTCACGATTTAATTAATTAGGTTGAAAACCAATAATTAATTAATTAATTCGATTCTTATTTATTTATTCTATTAACCAGGGTTAACTTGTACCCTAATCAGGGTTTACGAAGATCATTCCATACACTGAGATATTTATTTTCTGTGCCTTTTCAGGGTTGACTATTCAAGTATATACCGACTACGCGCCACGTCAAATACGAAGCTAAGTATTCGATTCATTTAAATTTCAAAGTCTACTTTGTTTCCTTTGATTTTAAGGTTTGCCCTTATATTTCTTGAACTGTGCATACGTTCACTCTTTTGTTTCTGCCTTTGCCCTTTTCAGGTTTATTTCCGAGGTTTCCTCCGACCGCCAACCGTATCAGATCAAATTCGAAGCTAAGTGTCTTTTATTATTATTTTATTTATTAATTTCATTATTTTTACTTTTATGGTTAATAAAGTTCGCCTTCGAACCGATAATGCACTCACTCTCTGTTTTCTGTCTCTTCTTTTTCCTTTCCAGGGTTTGTCAAATGCCAAAGCTACGTCGTTGGTAACCCTAAACCCTATTTTATTTTATGGCTTTTATTATTACTTGTGCCAAACCCTGTTGGGGATCCGCTGGTTTCACTTTCCCCTCCCCTTTATTGCTTTATATACTGCGTGGTTAGTAATTTAGGGAGTGCAAATTTAAACTGGATTAGAGTCACTAATTACAAGATAAATAACTGAATTGAACCACATGGTTGATGCACACACGCACTCTTTTGGGGTAACCTCTCTGTTGCCTTGTTGCCTGTTGCCTTGTTGCCTGTTGCCTTTGTGTTCTTTGCAGAATAAGCCATGTCCCTCGAATACGAGGATACCTCAGTCATGCTGCCTCGATAAATAAAGGTCATGCGACCCTAAATGATGCTGCCTTCGATACACAAATATGACCTCGACCCTCGGAAGTTGCCTACGGAAAAAGGCTGAGGTATCTTCTGGCTGCCTACGAAAATGGCTTATTCTGATCCTTGCCTTAGACTACCTGCCCCTCTATGGCATGGGACAGTCTTATGGCAAAGGATGCTTCGATGACCCTTCAACCTCCAAACGAAAGGCTTCCTGCCCTCTTATGGCAAGGATAGACCCTTTCATTCTGAAAAGCTAAAAGAGACCTATCATCTGAGTTTAAGGTAATTGCCCCTAATTGCCTTGCAATGCTCAAACTTTTATCATATTCTTTCTCATAATTTTTCAAAAGGGCAACGCTTATTCACAAGCTAAAGTCCCTATCTCTTTCATCTACATTTTCTAAACAAACGAGCAAGCAAAGCAATTAAGAGCCCATGGAAAACCATGGATGCAAAGGGTGCCTTACACCTTCCCTTTGCATAAATTACCCCCCGAACTCAGATTTTCTTTAAAAGGTTTTTTTCTGTTTCTTTTTGCCTTTCCGAATATTGTTTGGATAAAATAAAAGTCGGTGGCGACTCTTGCTTACCGCGACATTTCGATCGATAAAAAGTCAGTTCACCGTGTTACAGAACTGGCGACTCTGCTGGGGAGAATTTTCTTATAAAAGAGGGGTTACCTTAAAAGTTTAGGATTCACTTAAATGTTTTCTATTATTTGCTTTGTTTGTTTTATTTTTCAGGGGCGTTTTGGGAATTAACTGAAGGACGAATCCTATTCCCGGATTCAAGAACCCTTAAGATTAGGAGTGGCATAGTCATAAGGACCTCTTTCACATATGTGGGAGATGAGTCAGTATGAAGTTCACGCTTGAGTTAGGACTCCATAGCATATGCACACCTTTCTCAAATGAGGGAGGTCTATGTATGTGTCTATGGGTGCGCCGGAGCTCAAGGACCTTTAGTTACCCTTAACCCATCCTGGCCTTTAGGAACGTAGTGGGGGGACTACCCTTGACAAATGTTAAGGACTAGTCGCTACCCGATGCTACAATTCAGATAGGTTCTTTCTCAAAGTATCATTGCATGGTGCAAATGCATCATGTCCGAGGGTGCTTTAGAAGGGCTTACAATTCTGGATAACTTGTAGAACCTGTTGCTGAAATCCCCTTATCCATAGAAATGCCCTTGGGAAGGACACCTGATCAGACTTCATGCAAGCCTTAAACCAAAAATTGTGTGACTTGTGTGACTTGCGTGACTTACCTGTGTTTGCTACTAACCTTCGTTTCCTTGCAGGTTTTGTTAAAAGGACTTGTTCGCCCTTACTGTCTCACGCTTTGCCTAATGAACTGCATTCGCATAACATCATCATGACATCATAAGCATAACATGATTTAACTAACCCTTTCAAGGATCTTAGGAATTTAGGGCGCATAATTTAAGGTGCCTTTATCCAAGACTGAATTCCTGTCAGGGGGCAAGAGGATTTATTTTCCTCTGGCCACATACCTTCCAATTCAGAGACTCAATACCTATCAAGGGGCAAGAGGATTTATTTTCCTCTAGCCAAGTACCTTCAAATTCAGAGATATCTCGAATCAGAGGCGATGACCCACTCGATATGGTGAGCTTGATTCTCAAAGAAGGACGTTAAAAAACCAAAGTCAGAATTCTTCAGACAAAGACGCGACCAAATCATTTTCTAATGTTGCTAACTAAATGCCTAAAGATCCCTGAAAATATTGCATTTGCATTCATAACATCGCATAACAGGTTTCTTACAATAGGTGTCTCATCCTCCCTCGCTGTTTATTTCAGCATCATGGACCTTGAACGATCTGTCAGAAATCTCCAAGCTCAGAACAACCAGTTCCAGAAAATAATCTTTCACTTGGCCAAGGGGCAAGAAGAATTAAAGGCACTTCTGGCCGAGAAGGAGAAGGACCAACAAAGGGAGCAAGGTGTGCAAGATAAATGGAAATCCAAACCTAAGCGGTCATTCACTCCGTTACCCATGCCGTTGTCTCACGCTCTGCGACAACTGCTCAATCAGAACTTGATAACTCTATTGCCTCCATATTCATTTCCTACTAATCCCACTCCTGGGTATAAGTATCATGCGAGATGTGCTTATCATTCGAATAGTCCTGGTCATGATACAGAGGATTGTGGACCGTTGAAACACAAGATCCAAGATCTCATTGATGACAAGATCATTGACTTCAACTCACCTGATGAACCTCATATGGCTAATGCTGAGTACAATCGGAAAGGTCGCAATGAACCCAACCAATCTGTGGGGACAATTCTGATCACTACACCAGTTCCACAACAAAGACGCAAGTCAGATGCACCTAGGCGTCAGTTCACAAAGATCAATATGACGCTGGCTCATGCATTACGACACTTGTTGAAGTCAAAGTTGATTACTTTGAAGGAACCTCCGAGGAACCCTAGTACTTCTTCTTCTCGTTATAATTCTAATGCAAGGTGTGCATATCACTCTAATAGTCCCGGACATGACACCGACAATTGCTGGACATTGAGGAACAAGATTCAAGATTTGATCGATGCTGGTGAAATTGAATTCCCTCATCCCAAGACTCCTGTAGTGATCACTGCTCCCATGCACAATCACGACAAGACTGATTAATGTCAGAGTGGAGGAACTTTAGATCATTAGATTTACTTTCATTTGCAATTTCTATTATGTTTGTTTAAACATTCAAATTATGATAGACATTATCTGTTTTAATAATCATCATCAGTGCATTGCATATGTTTGTCTTGAATAAATTATTTCGTTATCACTCATTTTAAATTATGTCTTTATTCTGCTTATGTTTTCGTGATACTCAACTCCTGCTAAAGTTGTATACCTTTTGAGGGAGGATGACGAAAACGATACCACAACCTCACACAGTATGCTTTTGAGCAGACTATGCTGACGATGTACAGGCATTGTTTCAATTCCTAAACAGTGGAGATATAAGGATGATAATCCCTCGTCAACCCCTTTGAGCCTAAGGAGTAGAAGTTTTCTTTTTGTACGAAAAACCACATTTCTAACCTGGGGCAGGGTAGTTCTCAGTTAATTTGGCCATGCATTCAATTTCAAGAGAATCATTCTGCGCACCTTTCAACAAAGGTTTCAATCACAAGTGTTCATCCGCACACATCAAAGAAATGTTGGAGATGTCAATCAAAAGCCAATGAGGGTTCACCAATCATTAAGCAAGGCAGTCAATATCTTTCAAAAAGAAAAAAATGAAAATACATACATACAAAGAAAAGCCTGCTAAGTCACAAAATCAAAAGATGACTTAGGCAAAAATCAAGGCATCCCGCTGACCGTAAGCTCAAAATAGACAGTTCAGGCAAAAGTTAGGGATATCAAAAGGATGAAAACTCAATAAGTTCTTGAACAACTCAAAGTTGTGACTACCAAAAGGAAGAAGTGACTGCCATCTCAAAAGTTCTCTCTGCTTGTGAACCATCATCATTATCAAAGGTGCAAATCCAAAAGTCTCTCGGAACCCGAACGCATAAGTTGAATTAACTGAGTTTAGGACTGAAGATCATCACGAAGAAGGGTGGGTATAAATAAATTTTGAGCCTTTATCCTTTGTTTCTTAAACCATGAACCAAGCCACGTTACAACCATTAAAAGTCCTAACTGAAGCATTGTTAGTTCAAAAAGCATACTGTCACCAAAAAGGTATCCTGACTCCTTAAGGTTTGCTACAAATGTTGAGTTGACACTTCGTTTTTTACAAACATCACATTGTTACAAACAACATGTTTTTACAAATATCACGCTTTTACATCTTTTGTTTTAAGGCTTTTTCAAAAAAAAAAACTCAAGACAAACGTATGCATTGCATCTCATGAATTCATTATTAAACAAATTCTGCTACATAATTTCA
Source organism: Vicia villosa (assembly GCF_029867415.1). Classification (NCBI taxonomy): domain Eukaryota; kingdom Viridiplantae; phylum Streptophyta; class Magnoliopsida; order Fabales; family Fabaceae; genus Vicia; species Vicia villosa. The sequence continues at coordinate 117,926,734 of NC_081181.1, read as the reverse complement.
AACGTTAGCAACTGAAAGAACTTGCACAGGGTACAACTAATGACTGAAAGTTAGTCCGACAGACGAGGCTACTCCGAGAAGCAATGTCCCCTACGTATACAAGGGGCATGGCACGCTTTGCCCAATCAATCTGGGGCAATCAAGTCAAGATTCGAAGAATCTCTCAAATGCCAAAAAGTCAAAGGCATATATCCCAAGTGGATTTCAAACTATTTCCCGATCAATATGGGGCAATCAAGTCAAGATTCGAAGAATCTCTCAAGGGTGCCAAAACAATCAGGGGCAGGCATCCAAGTAGATCAGAAGCTACTCCTCGATCAACATAGGACATCGTCTTGGGCCTATGATTACTAGGGGCATGTCGCCCATAGTGCACATCTCATAAAGTCCTCGCGAGGCGAATCTTCTCAAAGTTCCCACTAACTGGGGCAAATCTATGCAAGTCCAGTTTGACAGCTTGATCAATACTCAGTAGGGTGTCCTAAATCGAATGGTAGTTACTACAATGCTGGGGGCAATTTTCAAGACACCCATGTCTCCCCACAGAGCCGAGTTCACAAGATCATATCCCCACAGAGTAATCCTCAAAGAAGATATCTTTGAACATACTCGTCCCGACAAAGACATGGCTCCCCACTAGAGTTTACATCTTCAACACCACCGGTTCTCCGACACTTTGCTTTTCTCCAACATGACTTACTAATATCTTTATCTCCAGTCAGGGTACATCAAGTTACTGGTTATCCCCAAGCAAGAATCATAAATTCCCAGCTGAGCATCTTCAAAACAAGATCAGACATCAAAACCACAAAGGCATAAAGATTTATTTTCTCAATAAAGACAACATAAATCATATTCACATATCATATGGCATAAACATATTCATACATTGCATACATTACCTCATAATGAATTCATCCATAACATACAAAGTTTCTCTTTTATTCTGAGGGACTCATTACATAATACATGCATCATGACATTGCATAACTATACCTATTGCAGGATACAAGCACAGACAAATGAACGAAATCTCCAACTTTCCAAGATCTAATTCAGCTACTACGAATAGTACTGACATGGTCAACGCTCGATCTAATTCATTTACCACGAACGGTAATGACACGGTCATTTTCAAAGATCTAATTCAGTTACTACGAACGGTACTGACACGGTCAACACTCAGAGATCTAATTCTATCATCACGAACGGTGTAGACACGATCAATGACAAACTAAGTCTAATTCAGCTACTACGAACGGTACTGACACGACAGAAGATCTAATTCAGATACTACGAACGGTACTGGCACGATCAAATTTCAGAGGTCTAAGTCTATCATCACGAACGGTGTGGACACGATCACTGGCCTTCCCAGTCTAATTCAGTCACTACGAACGGTGCTGACACGACAAGAGAATCTAATTCTATCATCACGAACGATGAAGACACGATTATCTCCTCAGATCTAATTCTATCATCACGAACGATGAAGACACGATCATCTTTCCAAGATCTAATTCAAGTATCACGAACGATACTGACACGATCAATTCCCAAGGATCTAATTCATCTACCACGAACGGTAATGACACGGTCAACGCGCAAACAACATCTTCTCAAAATTCAACTACCAGATGGCATCCACAAGCCCATCTCCGACAAAAGTCCCTACTTCAAATAGGGCAAATTTCTTGGTATTCTTATATTCAATCATCTTCCACCTTCAGATACCGACTGGCGCGCAAACCACTCTACATCTTCAGGTTTAAGATAATTGAACAGGGGCAGCTGTCATACCCCAAAATTTGCCCATACAATTTCTTTTATACAAATTCAAATCAATACACAAAACTCCAAGACACACTCTCCTATACAAAGCTTAGAAACTAGGGTTTGGTTTACCAAAAGGAAAATTAGTGAATCAATGGCTCCAAGGCATCTCATATGGCTCAATATATCTCACATCATCTCCATGTTAAATATCAAGTCTCAATTCAAAAGATTGGCCACTCATTTGTTCAGAAAGTCAACAGTCGATTAAGTTAACCTAAGAGTCAACTGTAGTCAAAGTAAAGTCAAGACTCCTGATTTTTTGTCAAGATCCTCATATTGAAGTATCATTCACCATTTGATCAAGAATTGATCATGGTTCATCAAGGAAAGATCAAAAATCAACAAACCAAAAGTTTCTAAATTAGGGTTTGTATGGGAAAAGTCAACTGAACTTTGACCAGCCATAACTTTCACATGGAACATCCAAAATTTTCCATCCAAAGCTCATCTTGAAGGAAATTTGATTCTCTACAACTTTGTCTCTCACATACCAAGTCTAAAAATGCTTCATTTGAGAGATATGGACCAAAACATTATAGGTCCTTTTCAAAAGTCAACAAAAAGTCACTTTTTTTAAAAGGACACACAAGGAGCATGGAAAATCATTTTGATATGAGACCAAATACACTGGTTAGAGGACTCTCTAAGGTTTCTAAAAAAGTCCTAGAATACTTCCATATCTCAAAAATGGAGGGAGATATTCCTTGTCAAAGTTGGACAAATTTGAGAGAGAAAATGTGAAATAAAATGCCTCAAATTGATTTTATTTGCAAAGGGGCCCATCCTTTTATAACCCAAACTTGCTCCTAGGATCATTACCACGATTAATTGATTTTTATTATATTTTTTATGAATTTTTATTCATTTAAAATACAATTTAAATCAAGATAATTGAAGAAAATATGGGAAATTTGATTTGGCCTTATCTTCCAATCAATTTCAATCACATATATATCAAATATTGTCCTAATTTTCGTTCAAAGAGAGATTGGAGAAAGTTTGAATCAAATAAACCAATTTTGGAAAGTTTGGAAGGTGATTTGTAATCAAATCCAATCTCTTGATCCAAAGAGATTTTGTCTAATTATATTGACCTAATTCAATCACCATATATACCTTAACATCATCAAATGCAAGGGGGTCGGTTTTGCAAGGATTAGCAGCCCAAGAACGTTCATACAAAAACTCAAAAAATCAAAGGAAAAATTGAATTCGGTTTCTGGAATTGGTACGAATTCAAGGTGTTCTGGAGATTGCAACTCATTCCTTGGTATTCCTTGAAGCTATCCAGACCGTCATCATCGTCCATAGCATTCAGAGGCGCGAGCACATAACTCACGGTTTGCCTTACATTTTTTTCGTTCGAATTCAGTGATTCATAACGCATAAACCTGTTTCGATTGTATATATGTGTTCATAGTGATGTTTTGAATGTTTCTGAATGGTTAATTGGTTCGATACATGTTCATATCGATATATGCCATAGCTAGGGTTAGAGATACCGAATTAGGTTTTTTGGATTGGGGGCGAATTGGTCTTGATTGCAGGTACCTTCGTGTTCGTGAGGGTGAGACGAATCTGTCCATGGCTTTACATTTTATTTTTGTCGCACGTATGAGATTCTATGGTGCTCAGGACCTATGGCGATTGAGGTTTTGAACTGTGGGTAAAAGTCCCCTAACACGACGGCCAGAGGTTAGGGACAAGGACGTGTCCTCGTGGGATTGGACGGTTCAAACTCCCGCGCGCGTTTAGCATATTTGAATTGTTTTGTTTGTATATATTGCCCTTGTATCAATTCACCATCAGCAAGCCTTCACAGCACTATTGGTTAGAGGCGCATGTGTGGGTCTATGGGTGAGCAGGTTCGAACCCCAGGTAAGTCATGTTTTTTTTGATAATTTAGTATGTTATAACATGCTATCAGATCCTGCGTCACCATCGTATGCATACACACCGTACACACTCAACATCCACCCTTGGATCTCTAACAAGTCCAGATCCAACGCATCTGGGGGATGAGGAACACCATGCACTCTCAGAAGCTTACAACACTGGATAAAAGCTGAGTATTCTAATTCTCTTTTTATTTTTTTTATTTATTCAGCAATAATTATATTTATTTTAGTTTATAAAAAATTTCTTTCTAATTTCTTTTTTTTCTAAATAAACATAATAAGTAATAATAATATATTATTTGTTTAAATTGTATTTTTAGTTAATTTAAATTACTTAAAATTATTTTTGTTTATTAATTTTGATCAATTGATTAAAAATAAATATTAGGTTTAGTGAATTTAATCGAAACCCTATTTTTCACGATTTAATTAATTAGGTTGAAAACCAATAATTAATTAATTAATTCGATTCTTATTTATTTATTCTATTAACCAGGGTTAACTTGTACCCTAATCAGGGTTTACGAAGATCATTCCATACACTGAGATATTTATTTTCTGTGCCTTTTCAGGGTTGACTATTCAAGTATATACCGACTACGCGCCACGTCAAATACGAAGCTAAGTATTCGATTCATTTAAATTTCAAAGTCTACTTTGTTTCCTTTGATTTTAAGGTTTGCCCTTATATTTCTTGAACTGTGCATACGTTCACTCTTTTGTTTCTGCCTTTGCCCTTTTCAGGTTTATTTCCGAGGTTTCCTCCGACCGCCAACCGTATCAGATCAAATTCGAAGCTAAGTGTCTTTTATTATTATTTTATTTATTAATTTCATTATTTTTACTTTTATGGTTAATAAAGTTCGCCTTCGAACCGATAATGCACTCACTCTCTGTTTTCTGTCTCTTCTTTTTCCTTTCCAGGGTTTGTCAAATGCCAAAGCTACGTCGTTGGTAACCCTAAACCCTATTTTATTTTATGGCTTTTATTATTACTTGTGCCAAACCCTGTTGGGGATCCGCTGGTTTCACTTTCCCCTCCCCTTTATTGCTTTATATACTGCGTGGTTAGTAATTTAGGGAGTGCAAATTTAAACTGGATTAGAGTCACTAATTACAAGATAAATAACTGAATTGAACCACATGGTTGATGCACACACGCACTCTTTTGGGGTAACCTCTCTGTTGCCTTGTTGCCTGTTGCCTTGTTGCCTGTTGCCTTTGTGTTCTTTGCAGAATAAGCCATGTCCCTCGAATACGAGGATACCTCAGTCATGCTGCCTCGATAAATAAAGGTCATGCGACCCTAAATGATGCTGCCTTCGATACACAAATATGACCTCGACCCTCGGAAGTTGCCTACGGAAAAAGGCTGAGGTATCTTCTGGCTGCCTACGAAAATGGCTTATTCTGATCCTTGCCTTAGACTACCTGCCCCTCTATGGCATGGGACAGTCTTATGGCAAAGGATGCTTCGATGACCCTTCAACCTCCAAACGAAAGGCTTCCTGCCCTCTTATGGCAAGGATAGACCCTTTCATTCTGAAAAGCTAAAAGAGACCTATCATCTGAGTTTAAGGTAATTGCCCCTAATTGCCTTGCAATGCTCAAACTTTTATCATATTCTTTCTCATAATTTTTCAAAAGGGCAACGCTTATTCACAAGCTAAAGTCCCTATCTCTTTCATCTACATTTTCTAAACAAACGAGCAAGCAAAGCAATTAAGAGCCCATGGAAAACCATGGATGCAAAGGGTGCCTTACACCTTCCCTTTGCATAAATTACCCCCCGAACTCAGATTTTCTTTAAAAGGTTTTTTTCTGTTTCTTTTTGCCTTTCCGAATATTGTTTGGATAAAATAAAAGTCGGTGGCGACTCTTGCTTACCGCGACATTTCGATCGATAAAAAGTCAGTTCACCGTGTTACAGAACTGGCGACTCTGCTGGGGAGAATTTTCTTATAAAAGAGGGGTTACCTTAAAAGTTTAGGATTCACTTAAATGTTTTCTATTATTTGCTTTGTTTGTTTTATTTTTCAGGGGCGTTTTGGGAATTAACTGAAGGACGAATCCTATTCCCGGATTCAAGAACCCTTAAGATTAGGAGTGGCATAGTCATAAGGACCTCTTTCACATATGTGGGAGATGAGTCAGTATGAAGTTCACGCTTGAGTTAGGACTCCATAGCATATGCACACCTTTCTCAAATGAGGGAGGTCTATGTATGTGTCTATGGGTGCGCCGGAGCTCAAGGACCTTTAGTTACCCTTAACCCATCCTGGCCTTTAGGAACGTAGTGGGGGGACTACCCTTGACAAATGTTAAGGACTAGTCGCTACCCGATGCTACAATTCAGATAGGTTCTTTCTCAAAGTATCATTGCATGGTGCAAATGCATCATGTCCGAGGGTGCTTTAGAAGGGCTTACAATTCTGGATAACTTGTAGAACCTGTTGCTGAAATCCCCTTATCCATAGAAATGCCCTTGGGAAGGACACCTGATCAGACTTCATGCAAGCCTTAAACCAAAAATTGTGTGACTTGTGTGACTTGCGTGACTTACCTGTGTTTGCTACTAACCTTCGTTTCCTTGCAGGTTTTGTTAAAAGGACTTGTTCGCCCTTACTGTCTCACGCTTTGCCTAATGAACTGCATTCGCATAACATCATCATGACATCATAAGCATAACATGATTTAACTAACCCTTTCAAGGATCTTAGGAATTTAGGGCGCATAATTTAAGGTGCCTTTATCCAAGACTGAATTCCTGTCAGGGGGCAAGAGGATTTATTTTCCTCTGGCCACATACCTTCCAATTCAGAGACTCAATACCTATCAAGGGGCAAGAGGATTTATTTTCCTCTAGCCAAGTACCTTCAAATTCAGAGATATCTCGAATCAGAGGCGATGACCCACTCGATATGGTGAGCTTGATTCTCAAAGAAGGACGTTAAAAAACCAAAGTCAGAATTCTTCAGACAAAGACGCGACCAAATCATTTTCTAATGTTGCTAACTAAATGCCTAAAGATCCCTGAAAATATTGCATTTGCATTCATAACATCGCATAACAGGTTTCTTACAATAGGTGTCTCATCCTCCCTCGCTGTTTATTTCAGCATCATGGACCTTGAACGATCTGTCAGAAATCTCCAAGCTCAGAACAACCAGTTCCAGAAAATAATCTTTCACTTGGCCAAGGGGCAAGAAGAATTAAAGGCACTTCTGGCCGAGAAGGAGAAGGACCAACAAAGGGAGCAAGGTGTGCAAGATAAATGGAAATCCAAACCTAAGCGGTCATTCACTCCGTTACCCATGCCGTTGTCTCACGCTCTGCGACAACTGCTCAATCAGAACTTGATAACTCTATTGCCTCCATATTCATTTCCGAATGTTGTTCGCCGCTCAAAGTAATCACCTCGCTGTTATTTTGACCTCCTGCCTTGCCCAAAGCAGAGAGATGTTTTATAGGGCTTTGCTTTTAAATGTTCCGCCCAAATAACTTTGTGTATAGGGCTTTGTTTTAAAAGTTTCCCTCTTTGTCCTGCCCAAGACAAATGAGTTTGTGTTTAGGGCTTTGTTTCAAAAATGAATCATAAATAAAGTGTCATTTTGAGTTCCCTACACTATGTGTTTTATTTTTTGCTTTTTTCTGGAAATGGTAATCCTAAAAAACCAAAATAAAATAAAAAAAAACTTTCTCAAAAAAAAAAAAAAATCTGCATACACTCCTGCATTCATAAATTTTCTGAAATAAATATAAATCACATGTGCAGATTTACTATTGATAAACCCATTGAATGCAATAACCCTATGCCATCTCCCAACTTTGAGTTTCCTGTGTTCGAAGCCGAGGAAGAGGAAGAAGAGGAGATCCCGGACGAGATCTCTCGATTACTTAAGCACGAGGAAAGAGCCATTCTGCCTCACAAAGAGCCTTTAGAAAAGATCAACTTGGGTTCTGAAGAAGACAAAAAAGAAGTGACCATTGGATCGCTGCTTGATGCTGATATCAAGAGTAAGTTGACAGACCTTCTCAAAGAATATGTTGACGTGTTTGCCTGGTCCTACCAAGACATGCCTGGGTTGGATACCAATATTGTTCAGCATTACTTGCCATTGAAGCCAGAATGTCCGCCAGTTAAGCAGAAATTACGAAGGACTCACCCTGATATGGCTAACAAGATTAAAGTAGAAGTTCAAAAGCAACTCGACGCAGGTTTTCTAGTCACCTCTGAGTATCCTCAATGGTTGGCCAACATAGTGCCAGTTCCGAAGAAAGATGGCAAAGTCAGAATGTGTGTTGACTACCGTGACTTGAACAAAGCCAGTCCAAAAGATGACTTTCCATTACCACATATTGACATGCTGGTTGATAACACTGCTAAGTTCAACGTCTTTTCCTTCATGGACGGGTTCTCCGGTTATAATCAGATCAAGATGGCTCCTGAAGACATGGAGAAGACATCTTTCATCACCCCATGGGGTACCTTTTGCTACAAAGTGATGCCGTTTGGATTGAAGAATGCAGGCGCAACTTACCAAAGGGCAATGACTACTCTCTTTCATGACATGATGCATAAAGAAATTGAAGTTTATGTGGACGACATGATAGCCAAGTCCAGCACTGAAGAAGAACATATTGAATACCTTTTGAAGTTGTTTCAACGACTAAGGAAATATCAGCTTCGCTTGAATCCTAACAAATGTACTTTTGGGGTTAGATCTGGAAAACTCTTGGGTTTCATTGTCAGCCAAAGAGGTATTGAAGTAGATCCCGACAAAGTCAGAGCTATTCAAGAGATGCCTGCACCAAAAACTGAAAAGCAAGTAAGAGGATTTCTCGGACGATTGAACTATATCTCCAGATTTATCTCTCAAATGACTGCTACTTGTGGGCCAATTTTCAAGCTTCTCCGCAAAGATCAAGGGGTTGTATGGACTAAAGATTGCCAGAAAGCGTTTGATAGTATCAAGGAATACCTGTTAGAACCACCGATATTGATTCCTCCAGTTGAAGGAAGACCGTTAATCATGTACCTTACCGTGTTAGAAGAATCCATGGGTTGTATGCTTGGACAACAAGATGAAACCGGTAAGAAAGAACATGCCATCTATTACTTGAGTAAGAAATTCACAGACTGTGAGTCTCGTTACTCCATGCTCGAAAAAACATGTTGTGCTTTGGCTTGGGCTTCAAAACGTCTCCGCCAGTACATGATTAACAATACTACTTGGTTAATCTCCAAAATGGATCCAATCAAGTATGTCTTTGAAAAGCCTGCCTTAACAGGAAGGATTGCCCGATGGCAAATGCTGTTATCCGAATATGACATTGAATACCGTGCTCAAAAAGCGGTCAAAGGAAGCATTCTCGCCGATCACTTGGCGCATCAACCAATTAATGAATATCAATCTCTCAAGTTTGACTTTCCTGATGAAGATGTCTTGTACTTGAAAATGAAAGATTGTGACGAACCATTACCTGAAGAAGGTCCTGAGCCTGGATCAAGATGGGGCCTAATTTTCGATGGAGCAGTAAACGCTTTTGGCAATGGAATTGGGGCAATCATCATCACTCCCAAGGGTACTCATATCCCATTCTCCGCCAGACTACTATTTGATTGTACCAACAACATCGCAGAATACGAAGCTTGTATCATGGGTCTCGAAGAAGCCATTGACTTAAGGATCAAGATCCTGGACATATATGGAGATTCAGCCCTCGTGATCAACCAAATCAAAGACAAATGGGAAACTTTCCACCCTGGCTTGATTCCTTACAGAGATTATGCAAGACGTCTGTTGACTTTCTTCAACAAGGTTGAATTGCATCATATACCCCGAGATCAGAATCGAATGGCAGACGCCTTGGCTACTCTATCTTCCATGTTCAAAGTCAGTCACTGGAATGATGTGCCTAAAGTCAGAATTACGCGCCTTGAAAGGCCCGCCTATGTATTTGCAACTGAAGCAGTCATCGATGATAAACCGTGGTTCCACGACATCAAACGCTTCCTTCAAACTCAAGAGTACCCGCTTGGGGCATCAAACAAAGATAGGAAAACTCTAAGGAGGCTTTCTGGCAGTTTCTTCCTGAACGGAGATGTGCTATACAAAAGAAATTTCGACATGGTTTTGCTCAGATGCGTGGATAGACACGAAGCAGATATGTTAATGCATGAAGTGCATGAAGGGTCCTTTGGAACTCATTCAAATGGGCATGCAATGTCCAAAAAGATCTTAAGAGCAGGATACTATTGGTTGACAATGGAATCAGACTGTTACAAACACGTGAAGAGATGTCACAAGTGCCAGATCAACGCAGATAAGATCCATGTGCCACCGACTCTACTCAACGTTCTTTCATCTCCGTGGCCTTTTTCCATGTGGGGTATCGACATGATTGGAATGATCGAACCGAAAGCTTCAAACGGTCATCGTTTCATCTTAGTAGCAATTGATTACTTCACCAAATGGGTCGAAGCAGCATCTTACGCCAATGTTACAAGACAAGTGGTTGTGAGGTTTATCAAGAATAACATCATTTGCCGATATGGTATTCCCAGCAAGATCATTACTGACAATGGTTCAAACCTGAATAACAAGATGATGAAAGAATTGTGTGAGGAATTCAAGATTGAGCATCATAACTCTTCTCCTTACAGACCAAAAATGAACGGCGCGGTTGAAGCTGCTAACAAGAACATTAAGAAGATCGTCCAGAAAATGGTCGTCACTTACAAAGACTGGCATGAAATGCTGCCATTTGCTTTACATGGGTATCGTACTTCAGTGCGTACTTCAACAGGGGCAACTCCCTTTTCTCTAGTATACGGCATGGAAGCTGTGCTCCCCGTAGAAGTTGAAATACCATCAATGAGAGTCCTCATGGAAACTAAGTTATCAGAGGCTGAATGGTGTCAAAGCAGATACAATCAGTTGAACTTAATCGAAGAAAAACGTATGACTGCTCTATGCTATGGACAGTTGTACCAAGCAAGGATGAAACACGCCTTCAACAAAAAGGTTCGACCTCGTGAATTTCAAGAAGGCGACCTCGTGCTTAAAAAGATCTTGTCTTTTCAGCCAGATTCTAGGGGCAAATGGTCTCCTAATTACGAAGGCCCGTATGTTGTCAAAAGAACATTTTCTGGCGGCGCCATGACTCTTGCAACCATGGATGGTGATGAACTCCCACATCCTGTGAATGCTGATGCAGTCAAGAAATACTTTGTCTAAAAAATACAAAAGAACAGCTCGGTAAGTCGAAAACCCGCAAAGGGCGACTTAGGCAAAAATGAGCGTCTCGGTGGAATGAAAACCCGAAAGGGCGGTCCAGGCAAAAATTAGAGACAATAAACAGAAAAAATTCATCCTGGTAGATTGAAAACCTGAAAGGGCAATCTAGGCAAAAATTAGGGATTTATGACAAAGTAACTGCATTAGTCTATACTTCGTCACCTGAAGAGTCTGTACTTCATCAAAGGATCTTCAATCAAGCCATCGCCAATCTGAAGCAACAAATACAGTTGGAACTCAAAGTTGTTGGGGGGAATAGTGGTTATTGCTTTCAATGTAGCCTTTTCCGCATAATTACCATTTCCAACTTTTGTAAATACTCCATGGAATCACGCCTTTAGCTGATTTCCATCCTATTAAATAAATTTGAGCCTTGTGCCCATTTGTTTGCAATCTATAATTTCTTTTAGCTTGCAAAATGACGCTTTAGTTGTGTTATTCACTTTTGAAAAAAAATAAAAAAAAAAGTTTTAAATGAATTTACTTTTCTTTTTCAAAATAAAAGCGAAATTTTCCTTTAAGTTGTGAACAACAGAAGGAACATCAACAGCTATCTCCATAGGACGAATCAAAGATTATGATAGGAAAAGGTCCTTTATCCACAGTGAAGAAGCTCTTCTATCCCCAGTGAAGAAGGTCTTTTATCCCCAGTGAAGAAGATTTTCCATCTCCAGTGAAGAAGTTCTTTCATCTCAATGAGAAAAGATGCTCATCTTCCCCAGAGAAGTTTAAAACATGCAGCACCATTCATCACTCGTGTTTATCTACACCATGTTGAAAAACATTTGCCAAGTATCTGGTTGTATTGCGACGCTGGTCCATCTCCAGTATATACTTCATTATCTGTCAGTATCGTCAGCATTCATGCTACATTCATGACATTCATCATTCATACGTATTTGCATCATTTATGCATTCTTGCATTTTTCATGTTTGCTTCGAAATCACTTGTTCAGGATATATCTATCCCAAAAAAAAAAGAAAAAGAGAAAAAAGGAAAAAAAAAGAAGAAGAAAAAAGAGAAGAAAAAAAAAGAAATAGGTATGGGCGTGTTATCTCTCCAGTAGGTCGTCACCCATAAGCAAAAAAAAAAAACATATTCTTTCTCCAGTTCCCCACTGAGATCATTCCTCGTGGAAGAAGGTTGCTTTAGTTTCTCCTCTCAAAACAAAGGAGAAAATACCCAGTTGAGTTCATTCCTCATGGGTACAAAGTCTTGTTTGACTGTCTATTTCCAATTCATTCTTGGTTAGAATCCTGTCTTTACCAGAGATTCAAATTCCGATTCCTTAAATAGAGTCGTGAAAAAAAGACAATAAGAAATAGCCTCATCTGAGCAGCTTATGTCTCTTCCAAAAGACTTTTCCTCTCTAGGAAATCAATCATGAAGACCATGTGACAATCAGGGCCTTATTACTGTTCACAAGGCTGAATAACCAGTAATTTCCCTAGCAAAGTCTCCAAAATCATTTTATCACTCGGCTGATAATTGATCTTGTCCTCAAAACCGCTATCACAAGGCTGGTAGTCGGTAACCTTTTGTTCTGGTTATATTATTAAGCATGTCTATCACCATGCTGATAGTCGGTAATATTAACCAAACCTTTGAAACTCTTTTACCTTGTCAAGTCTATCACAACGCTGGTAGTCGGTAATACAGTTTCATACCTTTCACCTTCGCATTATTAAACAAGTCTATCCCCAAGCTGATAGTCGATAATGTCAATAGGTAAGCTTCTTCTTACAAAGCTATCATTCCCCGGCGAAGCGTACACTTGCTTCCCCGAAAAGAAAGAAAACGGATTCTCTTCCTAAAACGGATTGAGGTATCCTTTCCAACCTCTTTTCCCCAGCGGAGTCAGTTTTGATATTCCCTCGGTAAAGATATCCTTGCATCATTCGCAATTTTGGTATCTTAGGTCCAAAATTTGCGTCTTCTGATATTTAAGTCTCTTCCACCCTATCAAAACGAAGATTTTCAATCTTCATGTCTCAGGTTGAAGAAACTTAAATAGGGGCATCTGTCATACCCCAATTTTTGACCTAAGATACCACCTCATATCATTTGCATATGCATCATTTGCATCTCTAACAAATTGCATAGCTTGTGTTTGCTACTTGTGACTCAGCAGGATTTAATCAGGAAATCACTCATCAGTGCAAATAACACTCAATTAGGGTTTTGTTCTCCCTTCATCTCAAATGAATCATCTTCATCAATAATCAACATTTGGTCCTCAAAGATTCACTTCGACAAGCTCAAAAGCTTTGAATCGACCAAATTAGGATTGTTCATTCATTCACTCATTCTTTGCAAGATAATTTTGTGTTCATGGCGGTTTTCCACTTTTTATGCGCCATTGCCATTTGTGTGATTCAAGAGATTTGTTTGGAATTTATTTCGCGACTCTTGGCTTATGGATTCATCATGGTGAAGAATTGATTCATATGGATTATTTGAAAGTTGGTACAAGTTTGAAACAATTCATGGAAATTTCACTGAAATTGCAAGAAATATCTTTTAGTCCATTTGTTGAAAGATTATTTCAAGTATGGTTTAAAACCATAAATTCAAGAATTAAAAGTTCATTGGTGCAAGAACACTTTTCACATTACTTCAAGGACTTTTCATTCAAAAATATCCCACATTCATGGTTCATACAACTTCATTCAAAGATTTTAAAGGAAATTCAAGCATTCAAAATTGAAGTTCATTCCTTACAAAGTTCCAAATTTCAAATGAATTACAATAGAGGCTTTATCCAAAATTCAAGAATTACAAAATTCCATTCATTTTCAAGAATACAAAGTTTCATTCATACAAAGTTGGAATTACAAGGAAAAGAAAAAGATAAAACTTCAAATGCAATTCTTGAATTCTTCAAGTCTTCATTCTTCAAGATCAAATTTCTTCATGCTTTTCTTCAAGGTCCTCATGCAACATGAAAAAAAAGAAACAAAAAGAGGGGTGAAATTAGCAAAAGTCAAAGAAAGCCAAAGAGAGATTTTTATGTCATAAAATTATGCAACTTAGAGATATCATAAAATGACATAAAAATTTACACACATGGCTTATATCATGAAAAATATCTTTGCATAAGAATATTCTTATTCTTATTTTTTATTCTTGCAATGATGAAGAATATATTCTTTTTCTTATCTTGCAATGATTGAAACTTGCCAATCAAGATTACCAATTGCCAAACACATCCTAAGCTTTTCCTATAAATAGAAGTGTTCACTTCATTGCAAATCACACCAAAGCAACCTTAACTACTTGCTTTCTCACTTCTCTCATAATTTTCAAGTTTCTTAGTTCCATAGTTTGAAAAGGAGTGAAGAAGTTGTTCATACCTTGGTGGAAGGTTACCACTTGAAGATCATCTTCAAGTCTCCCACAATCCAAAAAGAGGTGTTGTGGCATCACCTTCATCAAAGAGCCTACAACAACAATTCCAAAAAATTGTTAGTAACAACAATTCAAAGTTGTTTCAAACAATTTGCAACAAGTTCAAAAGTTCATAACCGGTTCAATAACAATTCGAGGGTGTTCTTCAATAACACCACCCGAATTTCCAGAAAAAAAAAGAAAAGAGATTCAAAACCATACCTCTGGTTGCAGCCCTGTGCTTACACATCATTCACGCATCATCTTCAACAACTCCGAAGCAACAGCAGAAAAATTCAGCAAAATCAAAGCATAACCGCAACACTATTTTGGAACAATTATAACAATTTTCAATGGAAATCCAAAGCAGTAGCAGCGACGTGTTTTAAAGTTCAAAACGCAGCAATCATAGCTATTTCCAGAAAACAGAATTGATACTCACCTCAACAAAATCCGGCAAACACCTCATTGCCGCAGGTAAATTGATTCCGCGCTTACTCTCTCAATGATATTGCTGTGAACCTTATTCTTCCTGTAAAAACAAAAAAAAACGCCCAGAATAATTATATTTGCTAAGCTCTAGATTTCTTGTGTGTTTTAACCTGAACTTGAACTGTGATAACAATAAGTTTGAAATTTTAACTGGTAAAATCTTGGTTCCGTGAGAGATAAGAGGAGAACATAACAAACCTGGTTTGTTCCTCCATAAGCCACCGTGAAATTTTTGATGAGAAATTGTTACTGTTGTTGTTACTCCGAGAAAGAGAATTGAGAGCCACACAGGTTGCCACTGGTTTTGTTTCGCAGGGAGAGAAACCGAATTGTTGCTGTTCAATCGCAAGCAGAGAACGAGTTTGAAAGAGTAACTCAGTGAGAGCGAAACCGAGAGAGATTCGCGAGTGAGAGTGTGTTGCACCCCAAAATTTGCCCATTTAATTATTCTTAATTGGCTCACATATCTCATTCATTTACATCTTAGGTTATCAGTAAAATCATGCATTAATCGATAAGGTGAAAACGAGATCGAAGGTCTTGGATACAATGATTCCTCTGTGGCTCTTAGTAATTATTCATGTGCTTGTGGTCATCACCTGAACAAGATATGCTGCATCATTCTCTAGCTTTATTTTTCTGGTTCCATCTTTCACCAATTCAAGAGGTTCATTAAAGATGCAAGTGGAGTGAGATTGAAGTAGATTTGGGCTCAAAAATAATTAAAGTGAATTATGATCCTTAAGCATTTTGAGTTATCAAATAATTAATTCAAGTTGGAAGGTTCACATACATGGATTTCTTGGAAGAGCAAGTTACTTGGAATTTAAAATGTTCATCATTATTCAAAGTATTAGTCAAGTTCGGATAAGCATAATTCATTCATAAGGAAAAAAGAAGAGTTTTAATTTCAAAATTCATAGTGTATGTCCATGCCATTTACACAAACTTGGTTCATACAAAAAAAAATTACACAACCCTGCCCCTCCATAAAATCACATTCAGCCCCTGTATCATTGGAATAATATAGATATAACAAACTTTCCCACAAATAACTAACCTCCAACTGCCATGTAACTAACTTAACCACCTCAATGACCAACTATAACCGAAATAACAAACTCAGCTTCTCATAACTTCCTCTAACCAATTCCCTAACTACCATAACAGTTTTCTAACAACCTAGCCAAGTCATAACGACCAGATTCAACAGACTCCTAACAGAAGGATCTAACAGAGATTAACAAAAATCAGAAAAGAAACGAACCTGAAGAATCTCTATAAATCAGAGCCTTGATCCATTCTTTCAGCTCCTCGACCATTTTCCACCTTCACCCTTCAATCTCCATCATTTCATCATCTTCAACCTTGCTTCATCTCTCAGCCCCTCTTCACTTCATCACCATCTTCACCTCATCTTCAACTCTCCATAATTCACCTCACCATCCTCATCTCCCTTCACTCTTCCATCTCAGTTTACACTTCAGTTCCTCTGCAAATCCATCATCACCATTCATCTTCTTCTCTCCCACTCTACACCATTGGATCTCTTCTTCATTCTCGATCATCTTCATCAGAATTCAGACTCTCAGCTATTCACCTCAACTCCTATCAATCAATTGACTTTCACCGAATCCATAGAACAATATCCAGTATTCATTATTCCTCATCATGTTCATTGTCAATCTCCCATAAGTCTCAACAACAACACCATAGCTCATTCGAAGATTCATCAAACAAAGAAAATACAGAACAAGATTCAGAACACGAGAAGAAGAAGAAGATAGCGCAAAGAGGAATAGAGCAAGAGAAATTACCTGAATAGAAGTGTTCCTCGCGTTTATTTCGCCAAGCCACGCAATCGTGACCTTCACTTTGATTTCAGAACCGCAAGAACAAACATGTTCATCATCATCATCTCGCGATCGAGTCGCCGTTTCTCTGTTCACGATTCATAACAACAACCACACGCGGAAGAAGAGAGAAGAAATTCATTCAGAGTCTTTAGGAGAAGGTGAAGCGTACGTTCATGACGAAAGAAGATCAAAGAAAGACGATTGAGGTTGCTTCGATCGGAGACGAGAGAGGGCGCCGCCGCCGCTGAGTTCGTTGGGTGAAGAGAATTGGGAACGTCACACCGGTACTAACCCTAGACCTCAATTTCCCTTTTTTTGTTATCTCTATTTATTTTTCTTTTTTATTTTATTTTCTATATGGAAATATAATCTGAATAAACTTGGATCAATAATCAATCTTGGGCCGTTTTGCTGATTCACACCCCCTTTGGCCCGTCACCATCACTTTTGCATACAAAAATATGAACAAAATCTGTAACAAAAACAACTCTGTTGGGCCCTGCGCCCTGTTTGCTAATCACACCATGCAATTCATATTACACCCCTCTGTCTCCTTCTTAATTAAGAAATTTTAGTTAGTTTTTTATCATTTTCTTTTAGTAATAAAAATGCTGACTTTTCCTTTTGTTTTTAGACTTTTAATACAATTTTTGACATAAAAAAATAATCACAAAAAATATTAGTTTTAGGCTATTTGTTTTAGTCTTTTACTTGACTTGTAATTCAATTTCTCCCATAAAATCAATATAAAAATAGTAGTATTTTTAGGTCACTTTTGTACTATATTTTTGACTTGTTGCTTCATGCTTGTGTGTAATTTGGTACCATTATATCATTCTCAATTTTGCTCATGTATCTTACTTATGACTTCTAACTGTGGCTTTATTTTCCATGTTCCTTTATTCCTAACCTTTAGGTAGAAACCATGACAACATTAGGACTTAGAAATTCCCTTCATACTTAGGCTAGTTTCTTTTCCTTTTCAACTTTAAAACACTTAACAAAGGAAGAGGCGAATCACATTAAAAGTGGGAGAGAAACGAGTGGGATTTATTCCCTAATCTGTTTCTCGAACACTTAGTGAGAGAGAAATGAGTGGGATCCATTCCCTAATCTGTTTCTCGATCACTACAAAGAGAAATGAGTGGGATTCATTCCCTAATCTGTTTCTCGATTATTAGAGAAATGAGTGGGATTCATTCCCTAATCTGTTTCTCTATCCATGTAGAGAAATGAGTGGGATTCATTCCCTAATCTGTTTCTTTGACATCATACATTCTATGTGATTCAACTCGCAGATTAAAATCCCTTAAAAAACACTCAACCAAAAACATCCAAAATATCTAATAAAGGCTCAGACCTAAACAAAGTAATGAAGTGGTGCGAAGCCTTGTATTGGGTTTTGTTCATCATGGAATTACGTCTAAAAGACACAAACCAAGTTTCTCTCTTCTTTCTCTTGCCTCCGAGGCATCCTTTCTCTTGCCTTCAGGGCATTCTTTCTCCTAATCGGACACGTTATTTCCGCTCCATTCCCAGCTTAAGACTCCAGAGGTCGAGCAGCGGAGTGCGAATGTAACTGTTCAACTAAAAAACACAAAAACAAACAAAAACTAAAGAGCCGAACTACGGCGCTCTGATTCCTGAAAAGGATACGTAGGCATTGGGTCGCGGGGCCTAAGCGAGCACAACTATTTAAAAACCTTATTTTCCCCGTGTTTCTTTTTCATTCATTTGCATGCATTCCCTTAGTAATTAAGCTTTAGATTTATACACCCTTTAGAATAGAACAAACATAAGTGGATCCTGTGGAGTACCACAGACGTGAGGGGTGCTAGTACCTTCCCCTTGCGTAACCGACTTCTTACCCGATCTCTGGTCGCAAGACTTTTCTTATCCTTTCTTTATTCTAGGTTTTCTGATATTCCTTTCCCGCGATGGGATAAATATATTGGTGGCGACTCTGTTCATCTTTTCGCGAGCCTGCGACAGCTGGCGACTCTGCTGGGGATCGAACTTAGTCGATCCTAGCTTGTGTTTGCTTTCTTTTCTTTGGGTGTTCATTTATTGATTTATTGCTTTATTGCTTTACCGCTTTATTGCTTTATTTCTTTATGCCTTGCATATCATGACTATTTATTGCTCGCATATCATGTTTATTTTCTCGCATCCTGGACTATATTATGGGTCCCCGTGGGGGCCACATATTTTCACTGTTTGCAGGTTGGGTGGGATGTTTTATGAGGTAAAAGGCCCAATACCCAGGCCAGAGTGATACTTAGGCTACCTAGGATAGAGTGGATAGTCATGACGCCAACAGAATGTCAGGTTCTGTTGATTGCGATCATGAGACCCACGACCAGTTGAGGTTCAAATGGGATACCATTGTTGGCATGTATTTGCAACAATGATGGTGTTTCAGGAGAACTGTTAACGCTGGAGACCTTTTGACCTACCTTGTACTAGATCACACCTGTGAGATGGGTTGGGAAACTTTGTTTTGCAGGAAAACATACCTCCATCCCACCCTATGCCCATTCATACTATCTATCATAATCAACGTCGAACCTCTGAATCTGGAAGGTTCGACCTTATTTGACTTATGCAAAGGTTATCTATCCTGAATCAACGTCGAACCTCTGAATCTGGAGGATTCGACCATCTTTGACTTATACAGAAGTTTTACATCAGTTATTTATCAGAATCAATCAACGTCGAACCTCTGAATCTGGAGGGTTCGACCATCTTTGACTTATGCACCGCCTAGTTATCAATAATGCAACGTCGAACCTCTGAATCTAGAGGATTCGACCATATCTTATTGACCATGAGAAGTTATTATCACAAGAGGCCTTGATCCTTGATCCTGATTCCTACTGCATTTGCATCATCATTAACATTTTTGCATTCATGCATATGCATCCATGGTTACCAAGACTCCTACATTCTTCCTCTCCATCAGATCAGACAAGACAATTCCTCGACACCAATATTTGACAAGAGCTCACAGAACAAAGAATCATGGGGGATTATAAACAAGATCAAGCTACTATCAAAGAACCCCATGCCTCCTCAGGGGGCACCTCCCACCAATGGAGCCTGGAGATTTTGTGTTTGTCAGAGAACATTTCATGTGCATCAAAATAAAGCCAAGCTTGCCATTGTATAGATTTCTCATGTACTGTCAATTGTATTGCTTTTGTTGTTATCAAGTACTTCTCATTGTAAGAAACCCATTCTGTTTGAATAAATAAAAATAATGCAATATACATGTTTTTCTCAAATCATTTCATCTTTGTCATTATGTTCATTGATACTTCACTCATTTGTCTTAAGCAACTAAAAAAAGGAGAATGATGAAAATCAAAAACACATGCATTACTAACTGTATGCTTTTGGAACAAGGATCCTGCTGACGATGTACAGGCATTGTTTCAATTCCTAAACACTGGAGTTATAAGGGAGTGAAACCTTCGTAAACCCTTTTGAGCCTATGGAGTAGTAGTTTCTTTTCAAAAAAAATGCAAAACCCTTCATCTTAACCAGGGGCAGGGTAGTTTTCAGTTAGTGCGATCGAGCGCTCAACTTTCAGATATTCCATCAGAGGATCAATCATATTCTATCTCTCATAACAAAGAAGAAGAGCACAATCCACAATGGATGTCTCTCATTCATCGAGAAAAGCAGTCACAACTTTTTCAACAAGTCAATCATCAAAGTCATACAACTTGTTCCCGAACGAGACAAAAAGAATGAAAGTTAAGAATCATGATCAAAAAAAAAAAAAGCAATAGCCCGCTAAGTCAAAAAAAAAAAAAAAAACTTTGAAGCAAATGACTTAGGCAAAAATTAGGGCATATCCCGCTGGACAACGAACACCAAGATTCAAAAGAAACTTTTTGTCCAGGCAAAAGTTAGGGAAAGCAAAAAGACAAAAGCAAAAGAAAATCCTCCGAGGGACAAGTTGTTATGACCATCAACAAAAGCGCCAAAAGGTGACTGCCACCTCCATCAAAGCTACAAAGGATCCTCATCCATCACAATCCTTCCTGAAAGATGAACACTCGTGTCAAACTAACTGAACGTAGGACTGGAGAACATCACGAAGAAGGGGTGGGTTAAGTAGAACTTGAGCCTTTATCCTTGTTTCTCAAACCGTGAACCCGGCCACGTTACAACCCTCAAAAGTCCTAATTGAAGCAGGGTTCGTTCTGAAAGCATACAAACTGTAAAATCATGTCAAAACTGACTCCTAATGTTGCTGTGTCGTTTGTGTTAGTATCAGTACAACATTTTGACAAATAAACTTCTCTTGAGATTAACATGTGCATTGCATTCTCATTATCCTTTTCAAAACAGAATTGTCTCCAACTTGAAAGTAAGTACTTGATACCAAGGAAAGTTCAACATTGAAACTCTATCGAGTAATCTTACAAGGGCAAAGGTTGGCCATCCACAAAGCAAATACCTCAAGCATCCATTAAGTGGAAGAGTTCCTTTCAATCTGGGGCATTCATTCCATGATCTACACTGGGGCAGACCATCTCAAATCTCCATGATTCAAGCATTATCGAAGTTCTATCTCAAAAGATCATACAAGCTGGGGCAAGATAGAAACAAGTCATTTCTTCATCTTCAATCAAGTGTCAGATATCGAGACAAGTATCGAGGAGTCAATCCATCTCACCTTCACAAACTCTATCCTCCAAGCAATAACCTATCACAAAGGAACCCTCCATTCACTCCTAGTATCATGGAAACAATCATTCCATTCATAATCATACATACATCATGCATATCATTGCATTTTCATTATCATTTCTCCCGCATGATCCAATCACCAACAAATCAGGGGCATCCACCCCACCTTGATTCTCAAATAGAGTTTCAGAACTCCACCTAATCTATTCCACATCAAAGCAGAAATCCTAATCAATCAGTACACTGCATATATAACTCATTGCATTGCATCTCCAGAAGTGCATAAAACAAATGAAACATTGCATATGAAGCATAAGCCAAGTTACTCATCAGATGAGGTCCCTACAAAGCATTCAATTGATATTCCATTGGATCACTCAGAGTTACCATTGTGGTGTCATCTCCCATAGTCAATCATGGTCATCTTTCTTCAACCCAGAGTTGATGTTTTTGTGTTCAACCCAGAGTTGATTTTCCTTTCATTTTTAGCCCCGAGTTAATTATCTTTTCCTTTTCCCACTCAACCCAGAGTTGACGGTTATCTTTTGTCTTTTCCCACGCAACCCAGAGTTGACGGTTATGTCTTATTGATTTCTTTTTCCCACTCAACCCAGAGTTGACGGTTATCTTTTATCCTTTTCCCACTCAACCCAGAGTTGACGGTTATCTTCTTTCTTTCCCACTCAACCCAGAGTTGACGGTTATCCTTTGTTCAATCCAGAATTGATTAATTCTTTTTCCCACTCAACCCAGAGTTGACGGCTATCATTTACCTTTTTCCTCTCAACCCAGAGTTGACGGTTACCTTCTTTTCCCATTCAACCCAGAGTTGACGGTTATCTTTTATTCGACCCAGAGTTGATTCTTCTCCTTTCCCATTCAACCCAGAGTTGACGGCCACCTTTTATCCTTCCCACTCAACCCAGAGTTGACGTTTATTTTTTTTAACCCATAGTCATTATCCAATTACTTTCTCTCAACCCAGAGTTGATCTTCTTTCTTTCTTTCTCAACCCCGAGTTGACTTTCCTTTATTCTTCGACCCAGAGTTGACCCACCTTTCTTTTTCAACCCAGAGTTGATGTGTATTTCATTTCTAACCCAGAGTTAATTTAATCAATCCAGAATTGATACATTATTCCTCAGTGGAGTTGACACCATCTTTTCCCCAATGGATCCTATCTCTCATCAGGCAAATTTTCAGGTTCTTTTGAAATTTAATCTTCTTCAACCTTGAAGGATCGAAAGGCTAGCGTCAATCTCTCCTTCAGGTTAAAGACGATTAAATAGGGGCAGCTGTTGCACCCCAAAATTTGCCCATTTAATTATTCTTAATTGGCTCACATATCTCATTCATTTACATCTTAGGTTATCAGTAAAATCATGCATTAATCGATAAGGTGAAAACGAGATCGAAGGTCTTGGATACAATGATTCCTCTGTGGCTCTTAGTAATTATTCATGTGCTTGTGGTCATCACCTGAACAAGATATGCTGCATCATTCTCTAGCTTTATTTTTCTGGTTCCATCTTTCACCAATTCAAGAGGTTCATTAAAGATGCAAGTGGAGTGAGATTGAAGTAGATTTGGGCTCAAAAATAATTAAAGTGAATTATGATCCTTAAGCATTTTGAGTTATCAAATAATTAATTCAAGTTGGAAGGTTCACATACATGGATTTCTTGGAAGAGCAAGTTACTTGGAATTTAAAATGTTCATCATTATTCAAAGTATTAGTCAAGTTCGGATAAGCATAATTCATTCATAAGGAAAAAAGAAGAGTTTTAATTTCAAAATTCATAGTGTATGTCCATGCCATTTACACAAACTTGGTTCATACAAAAAAAAAATTACACAACCCTGCCCCTCCATAAAATCACATTCAGCCCCTGTATCATTGGAATAATATAGATATAACAAACTTTCCCACAAATAACTAACCTCCAACTGCCATGTAACTAACTTAACCACCTCAATGACCAACTATAACCGAAATAACAAACTCAGCTTCTCATAACTTCCTCTAACCAATTCCCTAACTACCATAACAGTTTTCTAACAACCTAGCCAAGTCATAACGACCAGATTCAACAGACTCCTAACAGAAGGATCTAACAGAGATTAACAAAAATCAGAAAAGAAACGAACCTGAAGAATCTCTATAAATCAGAGCCTTGATCCATTCTTTCAGCTCCTCGACCATTTTCCACCTTCACCCTTCAATCTCCATCATTTCATCATCTTCAACCTTGCTTCATCTCTCAGCCCCTCTTCACTTCATCACCATCTTCACCTCATCTTCAACTCTCCATAATTCACCTCACCATCCTCATCTCCCTTCACTCTTCCATCTCAGTTTACACTTCAGTTCCTCTGCAAATCCATCATCACCATTCATCTTCTTCTCTCCCACTCTACACCATTGGATCTCTTCTTCATTCTCGATCATCTTCATCAGAATTCAGACTCTCAGCTATTCACCTCAACTCCTATCAATCAATTGACTTTCACCGAATCCATAGAACAATATCCAGTATTCATTATTCCTCATCATGTTCATTGTCAATCTCCCATAAGTCTCAACAACAACACCATAGCTCATTCGAAGATTCATCAAACAAAGAAAATACAGAACAAGATTCAGAACACGAGAAGAAGAAGAAGATAGCGCAAAGAGGAATAGAGCAAGAGAAATTACCTGAATAGAAGTGTTCCTCGCGTTTATTTCGCCAAGCCACGCAATCGTGACCTTCACTTTGATTTCAGAACCGCAAGAACAAACATGTTCATCATCATCATCTCGCGATCGAGTCGCCGTTTCTCTGTTCACGATTCATAACAACAACCACACGCGGAAGAAGAGAGAAGAAATTCATTCAGAGTATTTAGGAGAAGGTGAAGCGTACGTTCATGACGAAAGAAGATCAAAGAAAGACGATTGAGGTTGCTTCGATCGGAGACGAGAGAGGGCGCCGCCGCCGCTGAGTTCGTTGGGTGAAGAGAATTGGGAACGTCACACCGGTACTAACCCTAGACCTCAATTTCCCTTTTTTTGTTATCTCTATTTATTTTTCTTTTTTATTTTATTTTCTATATGGAAATATAATCTGAATAAACTTGGATCAATAATCAATCTTGGGCCGTTTTGCTGATTCACACCCCCTTTGGCCCGTCACCATCACTTTTGCATACAAAAATATGAACAAAATCTGTAACAAAAACAACTCTGTTGGGCCCTGCGCCCTGTTTGCTAATCACACCATGCAATTCATATTACACCCCTCTGTCTCCTTCTTAATTAAGAAATTTTAGTTAGTTTTTTATCATTTTCTTTTAGTAATAAAAATGCTGACTTTTCCTTTTGTTTTTAGACTTTTAATACAATTTTTGACATAAAAAAATAATCACAAAAAATATTAGTTTTAGGCTATTTGTTTTAGTCTTTTACTTGACTTGTAATTCAATTTCTCCCATAAAATCAATATAAAAATAGTAGTATTTTTAGGTCACTTTTGTACTATATTTTTGACTTGTTGCTTCATGCTTGTGTGTAATTTGGTACCATTATATCATTCTCAATTTTGCTCATGTATCTTACTTATGACTTCTAATTGTGGCTTTATTTTCCATGTTCCTTTATTCCTAACCTTTAGGTAGAAACCATGACAACATTAGGACTTAGAAATTCCCTTCATACTTAGGCTAGTTTCTTTTCCTTTTCAACTTTAAAACACTTAACAAAGGAAGAGGCGAATCACATTAAAAGTGGGAGAGAAACGAGTGGGATTTATTCCCTAATCTGTTTCTCGAACACTTAGTGAGAGAGAAATGAGTGGGATCCATTCCCTAATCTGTTTCTCGATCACTACAAAGAGAAATGAGTGGGATTCATTCCCTAATCTGTTTCTCGATTATTAGAGAAATGAGTGGGATTCATTCCCTAATCTGTTTCTCTATCCATGTAGAGAAATGAGTGGGATTCATTCCCTAATCTGTTTCTTTGACATCATACATTCTATGTGATTCAACTCGCAGATTAAAATCCCTTAAAAAACACTCAACCAAAAACATCCAAAATATCTAATAAAGGCTCAGACCTAAACAAAGTAATGAAGTGGTGCGAAGCCTTGTATTGGGTTTTGTTCATCATGGAATTACGTCTAAAAGACACAAACCAAGTTTCTCTCTTCTTTCTCTTGCCTCCGAGGCATCCTTTCTCTTGCCTTCAGGGCATTCTTTCTCCTAATCGGACACGTTATTTCCGCTCCATTCCCAGCTTAAGACTCCAGAGGTCGAGCAGCGGAGTGCGAATGTAACTGTTCAACTAAAAAACACAAAAACAAACAAAAACTAAAGAGCCGAACTACGGCGCTCTGATTCCTGAAAAGGATACGTAGGCATTGGGTCGCGGGGCCTAAGCGAGCACAACTATTTAAAAACCTTATTTACCCCGTGTTTCTTTTTCATTCATTTGCATGCATTCCCTTAGTAATTAAGCTTTAGATTTATACACCCTTTAGAATAGAACAAACATAAGTGGATCCTGTGGAGTACCACAGACGTGAGGGGTGCTAGTACCTTCCCCTTGCGTAACCGACTTCTTACCCGATCTCTGGTCGCAAGACTTTTCTTATCCTTTCTTTATTCTAGGTTTTCTGATATTCCTTTCCCGCGATGGGATAAATATATTGGTGGCGACTCTGTTCATCTTTTCGCGAGCCTGCGACAGAGTGAGACCGAAAGCTTCATTTGTTCACGACCTGAGCAGAGAGGGTTTGC
Source organism: Vicia villosa (assembly GCF_029867415.1). NCBI lineage: Eukaryota > Viridiplantae > Streptophyta > Magnoliopsida > Fabales > Fabaceae > Vicia > Vicia villosa. The sequence goes on along the minus strand of NC_081181.1, from coordinate 117,900,483 downwards.
TGCTGTTGTTTTTTTGTTTCAATGGAGAGAGCAAGTGAAATCGAGTGAGAGAGCTGAGGGGGAAGATGAGTTTGTTGTCTCTGTCTTTTCCCAGAAAGAAAAAAACTCGTAAAACAAGTGAGAGTGTGGAAGAGAGGCGCTGCCTCTTTCTTTTGCTGTTTAGGGTTTTCCAACCCGTTTGTTTAACTAAAACATGGGCGGATCCGGGTCATTTCTGACCCGACCCGGTCCGGTCCAGTTGTTTTTTTTTACTATCCAGCTCAAGTTAGTTGGACCTGCACCCCCCAATTTGATTTCAGCATCTCCTTGGCCCATTACTAGTTTTTTTTTTATCTCTTTGATTTTCTTTAAAAGGATTTTATAAAAGAATTAGTATTTTAATTTAAATATAGGATTTAGTTTTGATTTTCTAATCCTTATTAAAAATGACAAAAATATGTTTTTTATATTTTCATATGTTTATAAGTATTTTTTTTATTTATTCTTATTAAAACAACAAAAAAATATATATTAGATACATGTTTATATTTATGTTTCTAATTATTTTCTCTTTTCATGAAAAAACCACAAAAAAATATCTTTTTCTTAGATTAATTTTGTTTGAATTTGATATTTTCATATAATTTTGTGTAGTTAATCATTTGAATTTATATTTGATTACTGTTGCACATTTTACTTGAATTTTCTCACTTCATCCAAGACTTCGAGATTATTTCTCTGTTGTCTTTTGGATTTGTCTGTTTTGTTTGGTCTTCCATTTGCTGTAGAAATCCATAAACAATTACTGGATGATCATGGAATGCTGAAAGTTGTGAGCTTATTCAACGTTCTTTTCTGCTGGTGTGGATGCCTAACATCTAAATATCAAGGTAACACCTCAAACTCAGAAATCCAATTTTCTCATTCTTCGAGGTAAGCCTAAAACTCAATCAACTGTTTTCACAACAGTAATCAATTCACTTTCAAATCATGCAACTCATTGTTTTTCAAAACAGTGGGGCCTCTCGAATATTAGAGAGTGTAAGTCCCATTTCTTTTCTTTTTGTACAGTTTTCAAAACAATAAAATTTCTTCAAAACAAAACCTTTTCAAATAATTTTCAAATCATTTTCAAAACAACAAAACTTCAAATTATTCAAAACTTTTCAAAATATACCATGGGCCTCCATGTAGGTATAAGTCCCAAGCCCCTTTTGTACATACCCATTCCAGTACATGAAATTAGGTATTTCATTGTGCGCCTTTTGTACATATCTCAATCAATGCGTTTTTAAACTTTGAATAACAAACCAAAAACGAAGGTTTCTTTAAATCTTCCCAAAAATATACCATGGGCCTCCATGTAGGTATAAGTCCCGAGCCCTTGTAAATACCTGTTTACATAGCTTTGAATAAACTCAAAAGGACCTCTCCTCGAGTATAAGTCCCGAGCCCCCGTGTATACAAATGGATCATGCTTACAGGTATATTTCCTTCATAAACTCCATTATATACACACACTTTGTCATATATATAATTGTTCATACCTGTTCATGTTTGTTCATATGTGTGATATGTGTGCTTGTTCAACTTAGTACAACACTAGGTTCCCCATAGCCTCCTATTGGGCTTCGTGCAAAGAATCTCCACTAGTTTAGGTTAGGACATAGAGTATGGTTTCCCGGTGAAATCGCTCTAAGAGCTCAAACCAACTATACCATGCCTCCCCTTGGGCTTTGTACAAACGAGTGACCCTCCCATAGCCTCCTCTTGGGCTTACAATGCAAGGACCCTGGATTGTCCCTCCCATAGCCTCCTCTTGGGCTTACAATGCAAGGACCCTCGGATAGCCTCCTCTTGGGCTTCGTACAAGGACCCACGGGCTTCTTATAAGCATCCCCAATATCCAAATCAAAATACCCTAGGAGATTAGACATTTTTCATCTCTATGATAGGAGTATCTCTTCTATATCATCACAAACAATCAATCAATCAAACTTTTTTGCCACAAGGCTGGCTAATTAATCAAACTTCTTTTTGCCACAAGGCTGGCTAATTAATCAAACCGTTTTGCCACCATACTGGCTGATTAATCAAAGTTTTTGTCACAAGGCTGACTTCATTGAAACTTTTGCCACAAGGCTGGCTGATTAATCAAAACTTTTTGTCACAAGGCTGACTTCATTGAAAGTTTTTGCCACAAGGCTGGTTAAACAAACAAAAAAACATCTTTATCATTCTAAGCGCCATAAGTGGCATGGCCCAGGGCTTATAATGAAAAGATTTTCAAACAAAAACAAACAGATGTATGTGATGATATAGATTAAATACATCGAACATTTAGATGACATTTGTCTCTTATCCTTTGCTTCCACTAGCATAAGTGGGAACTACGATTGCTCTGACTTTCTCAACATCCCTTTGAGAATACGTAGGCACAAGGTCGTATCCTTGGCGAGCAAAACTTCTCTCTCAAACCACTCAAACCTTAGCACCCGTAGAACCCGAGCTACAGATGCTCTGATTCCCTCTAGGGGATATGTATGCAGAGGATCGCGATGATCTTTGCGAGCATAATCAAACAAACACCTTAGGTCCCACCTCTTTCTCATAAGAACCTCCACCATAACAAGAATGGAATAAACAAAACAAAGAAACCTATAGAGTACTATAGATACGTTGGGTGCTAATACCTTCCCTTCGTATAACCAACCCTCTTACCCAAAGATCTCTCCCCCACTTTTAGGTTATTGCAGCTTTTTTCCTTTTCCTACTTTGGAAATAATAAAAAGTTTGGTCGAAACAAAGAAAAATCATTTTTTTGAGCACTCGAGCCCAAAGAAGGCATCAGGTGTCTCATCCACAAAAAAGAGGAACAAAACGATTTTTCGCCCGCGACACCTTCTCTGTTTTTTCTTGTCTGTGTGATGTTGTTGATCGCGTGTGTGCGAGTTCGAGATGAATCAATGGAGGCTAAGCTCAGTTGATATGAGACTTCGAGGTGAAGTCTCGCACAACAATGGCGAGAGAGCTTTAGTGAGAGAGTGAGGCGATTGAGAGAAGAGAAGTTTCTGATGGACGAAGGTGATGAGTGTGAAGATTGAGTGGTGGAGTTATCAGTGGTGAAGTGAGAGGAGAGTGGGAAGAAGATGAAGATGGAGGTGAATGGTGTGTTATGGTGGAGAGGAATGAATGGTGAGAGAGGTGTATGAATGGCGTGAGTGTTTGAATTGTGGAGGGAAGGGTGGTTATATAGGCTGAGGGGATGAAGTGTGAGCCTTAGGATTAACTCGGTTCTGTTATGAAATGAGTGGTGAGGATTTGAGAGTTAGTTATGTTGGTTAGTGCAGTTAGATTCTGTTATGAGAGGTTAGTTGTGAATCTGATTTCTGTTTTGGTAGTTATATGTGGTTAGGAGGTTTGTTACAAGCTGGGGGAATTGGTTATAACAGAATGGAGTTAGTTATAGGAAGGGAAATTAGTTACAGGTTTGGGAAAGGTTACTTAATTGTTAGGGAAGTTAGAGGTTAGTGAACTGTTTGGTTACTTTGCTGTGTAATTGGAGTGGGTTTGAACTGAAGTTAGTAAGTTAATATATGCTGCTGCTTGAGTTTATTTTGTATTCCGAACTGAACCACTTTTGTGTATTTTCCGTCAGCTTCTTGTTTTGAGGGCTGAGCCGATTTCGTTTATTTGGTTTTGTGCAGGATCGAAATTGATTTTGTGGAGAAGCAGGGACTGATTTTGGTCTTGGTAAGATGACAATGTCTTGGTTGTCTGGATGGTTTGTACTGTGATTGAATGGTGCTGACTACGTTTTGCGTGTGTTGCCGGGCCGGTTATATGGTAGTGGAACTCGGTGTAGACTTTGGACAATCATTTGAAATTGCGCCGCGTCTTGGATTGGATGGTGAGTTTAATTTGCAGCTTTGTTTTGGTTGAATGTGTAGAATGTTTAGGCATAGTTCTGAATCTGTTTTGTATTAGTGATTGATGGATGTTAGGTTAGTTTATTTGGTCAAGGTTTTGGACTAATGTCATTAAGTTCTGAATGTGTGGCTGCTTGTATTTGGAACTGTCATGGATTGAATGATATAGCTAGTAACAACTGTTAGATTGGCTTGGATTTAGCTGGTTAGGATTAGATGTCAGTGAGGTTGCTGTTATGGGTAGCTTAGCCTGTATGATACATATGTGAGGATGTGTTGGTTTTGAACATGGCTTGAAGGGTTTAATGGTGAGCTTTGTATTTATTGAAATGTGGTTTAGAAAAAGGATCTGTTAGGGATTAGTCAATAGAGATGCTGGACTGTTTGTAGCTTGAATTGGTTTGAAAATGATGTGAAATGGGTCTGTTTTAATATGTATGGTATGTGTTGTGAATGGATGTTTGACGTATGTATGATTCTGGTTTTGTTTATTGTGCTTGATGCAGGTTTTCAAGTCTATGGATGGGCGTTATGGCTGCTGAATGGCATTGAACTGATGCTGTATGGGCTTGATTGGATGTGAGATGGTTTTGAATTTGTACAGGGGCTTTGTTATTTGAATAGTGTAATACTCTATAATTTGTCCTTTTTTGTAATGTGTAATGATACAGTGATGTAATGTGATAAGTGGATATCAAATGGTCCCCGTTTTTCTTTAATAATTTAATTTGTTGTATAGTTTTCTATGTAACGGTATGGATGTATCGAATATGTATCAAACACGGACATGGGGTAATGAGTGAATATTGTAATGAAGTTCTTTTCTTTCACATGAATGTAACTCTTATTCCCTTCCTTTCCACTTTTTGTAATAGCTTCTAGTAATGTATGAATTGAATGGCCGTTTGACTTTGCCATGTATGTTGACCCCCTTGTGTAGCCTCTTTATGATTCAAGTAGTCAAACCAAATGCCTTGTAACCTCGAACAAAAGGAATCTTCTAAACATGCTCACACTTTTGGCAATTCAAACCATAAACCCTTGAATTAAACTTTGTAAATTAATCTATAAGTCTTCTTTTGCCTTGGCAAAGTTCCTCATTGAAGATAGTATTTGAAGCATAAAGGAAAGCCTTGTCCTGAAGTACACAATAACCATGAATCCAGACCTTACTCTCACAGTCTAATGCTCTGAGGAGCACTCGATGAATCAGTGATATTTGATATGCACCCCTCAAAATCACTATGAACCCTTAATGATTCAAGATCCTTGATCCCAATGTCAATTTTATTAGTTAATGAATGCATGATGAGTTATATGACCTAATGGGAGGTATTTACATGAATGCAAAGTCTAAGCTAGTTAAAAATTAAAGGGTAGGACAAATTTGGGGTATGACACACACAACCACAAGCCTTGATCTCTCACAATTGATGAAGAAAAGTAGTGTTTATGTTGAGGTTTAGCTCCAAATTAGTGAGGTTCAAGATGTGACTCACTAATTTGTGTGGAAGAAAAAGAGCTTTGAGTGATGGGTTTGGAAGAGGTGAGGAGAGAATTTGCAATAAGTTTCTTGGCTATCAAAGCTTGAAAAATGAAGAGGGGAGTGCCTCAATTTATAGCACTTAGGCTTGGGAAATTTTGTGGCTTGGAGTTAGGATTGGAAAATAGAATTAGGCTTGGAAAAGTGATTTGGAGCCAAAAATGAAATCCAATGGTCTTGATGCAATCACATGAGGGTACATGATTAGATGATGTAGGAAATCAAATGTAAGAACCAAGTCATGCTTCTCATGCTTGCAAATGATGTCAACACTTCAAAAAGCTGAAATTTGCCTTCATTTTTCCAAATTCGTGCTGGTGCAATCGATTTGCACATTATGCAAATCTATTTACATGGCTGAAAAAGGCAAAATCTGGGGCAAAAACAGTTATGCAAATCGATTGCTGTCTTATGCAAATCGATTTGCACTGATGGCAGAAGCAAATCTGGTGCAGAAACAGTTGTGTAAATCGATTTACACCTTATGCAAATCGATTTGCACAGTGAAAATGTTGAAAAATGCTCCTTTGATGGGTATTTTGACTTGGTACCTACAAAACACAAACATACAAGAGCACAAGGCAATATTTTTGGTATTTTGGTTAGTAAAGGAATATATATACAAACTAAAACATGGGTGCTCGATGATTCCTTTGCAGATGAATTGAGCACAGCATTGCAAGTAGAGATCTAGGTTAAAACTTCTTGATTGATGATTGGTATGCAAATGATGTGTGATCTTAGGGTCAAAAATTGGGGTATGACA